>NW_024732568.1:0-40493 GCF_018991925.1 Homarus americanus
GTCCATCCCCAATTGACAGGACTGTGGTTTCTGGATTGGGGATTATTACTTACAATCCCCAGATGATACCTCCTGGTAGGCAGCCCGCTTTGCATGTTCCTTGAGGGCTGCGGGTTGGTGGGCTCAGGTCATATGGTCTCTGCCTGGAAAAGAGATTTGGTCTTGCCTCATCTACACCAGTGGATTGCACTAGATCTGTCGTACATGAGGACAACAAATCTTTCCAGCTTCTGCCGGTCAACATCGGCAACTGTTGTTAGACATTGGCTGAGTTTGGTGAATGTTTCGCAAGCTTCATCTGAACATTCCATGTCTGCCATGTGAATTTCTTTCCTTTCCACGAGCCAGACACAGCGTCTGGCCAGTGAAAGCATGCGATATAGGATCCACCTAGCATTCTTAGGCTATCTGCCCAGAAATTACATTGCTGAACTGGAATCCATCGATGACAGGCTCCTGACCAAAAGCAATCCGCATGTTATCAAGACCATGTTCTGTAGTGATGGCAGTACAGGGCCACTGCTATGACGACCACGTCAGTGTCTACGTTGGCTTTATGACGGACTTGCAACCTTCCCGTTGCTGCATCCTAGCATGCACATATATTCGATAATGTCTGCTTCCTCTGCTGACAGCAGCCAGACTTTTAGCTTCCGGACTTCTGCAATATTTGCTAATAGCATATTCTCCCTTTGTCTAGCCACGTGCTTGTCGTCTGTGCTTCACATTTTCTCCGCGAAAATGGAATAGTTCTGTTTGTTTTTGTCATCTCGCAGAAAGGTTCTCCAGTTTTGGGAGTTTTACTGGTTCCTGTAACTCTTCTCCTGATCCCTGTCCTCGTTTCGACCTGACTTCCAGACTTCAGACTTGACTTTTTGTACATCAAACCTTTCATCACCTATCTTGTAACTTTGGCACCATAGAATTCCACTTTGGGCGGAATCCTTCTCTGGCATAAGAGCATCAAAGTCTTTGGCGGGGTGCGTGGGGCAGGGCATTGATCAGTGTTGAGCCATCTATGATGATGCGCATCTCCATGGTACTCTCTGTAGCATTCACTTGTGTGAAAATTTCAGCCAGCTGTGACTTCCCGGCATGTAGCTGAAGCCACCATTGTGTGTCACTGAGGAGGCAGGAGCCGACTGTTCTCATGCTTGAAGAATTCTTACAAGTCATACTGTCTGTTCTGGCTGGAATGAAGAGTCCTTGAAAACTGGCAGTCATCTTTCAGTACCTTCTCTTTGGAACTGCTAACAACGTGGTCATGTTTGAAGAAGGAGGATCTGTTTTCTTGGTGGATATTGGAACAAGGGCATTTACTTTCATTTTTAGTCCCTCAGGCAAAGGCTGGAATTGCTCTTTTCTTCTGTCATAGTGTGTACCAACCATTTTGTAATATCTGGATCTACAATGTTCTTTGTGTTTAACACCAGAAGGTCAGATGACTCTTCTTGGAAAAGAGGTTTCCATCTCCGCAGCACCTTGGAATGTGCTTTCACCTTCTCAAGAAAGATTTCTGTGTGCTCAGGTCTACTCATGATGTCGGCTGGTGGTGGTGGTTCCATCTTTTGCACCTGGCGCATGGTGTCAGGCACTCCAACACTTCCAGCTGCTCAAGTCTCTGTCTGTGGGGGTGTTCAGGTCCAGCAGTCTGAAAAATTGGTGGTTTCGTACTGCCTTCATAGAAGCTTTCCATCTGAGTGATGTAAGTGACCAGTTCAGAAAGCAGTTGGGTATGCGTCATATTCGGATGAAGCTCTTGTGCTTCTTCTTGCTCATGAGCATTTGGGTGTGTGTTCTGTCTCGGTTGTACAGTTCTACTTGGGCAGCGGGGCGATACTTCAGTTCTTGTGCCACAACATCTCCTGCCTTGGATTTGGCAGGAGTTTTTCCATTGCTAAGTGTCTTCGCACAATCATTCAATCTCTTATTAAGTTTCATTGTCATTGCATGTCTTATGTCGCTCTCCCGGCTTTCCTCCACTAAAGCATTCTGTTTGCTTTGGGTCTCTGACCATTCGTGGTATCTTGCTACTGCTGCTCTCCTCTGTAGCAACTGCAGAGTTCACTTTCTGGAAGCTCTATTTAACTGTGTTGTTGAACAGAAGTCTACAACTCTCATGATACTGCCTTGTTTCTCCTTAAGATCTCCTCTATCATCGTCTTCAACAAACAGTCTTGCAGGGTCAAGCTTTATTGGCAGTGCATTGGAACCCAGATAGAATAGAGGAATATTCTACTTCATAGAGCTCTTGTAAACATCATCTCCTTTTTTGGCAGGATTTGCATGTGGAGACTTAAGATCTTCCTTCTTATCCTGTTGACAAAGACACTTTGGCCAGTCAGTGAGGAATGATTTGTTGGTAGATTTGTGTACAGCATTTTTTGATCTTCAGGGTCGCGGGTTTTTATCCTTTTACCACTCTGATGAGCACTTTCTTGTATGGGATACAACTAGGTTCATGCCTTTTGCCCTACACTAGTCCGATCGTTCATCCAGTGTCGTGGTCCTGTTAAGTCTGCACCATCCAGATAACTAAAAACCCCGTTATCCTTGGCTCTGCTCTCCCGCGCTGGCACATCCTGTCAATTCAAGGTGCAGCTGCTTAAACTGATTCAGGGGTTGGTTAAGCAGCAGTGGGACGGCCTCGCTGTTGCAGTATGAGCATGCTTCTAACTAACAGCTGATACTGAACCCCATGCTGGAGTAGCACAGCAGTGATGTCACCAGTGAGCCTGATAGTGCCCGACAATCCTCCCTCACTTATGCAGAGACCCTCTGCATGCTACCCCTCAGCTAGTTGGAAAAAAACATAAAACCAGTACATAAAACCAGTCATAAATAAGACAAATATATATCTGAAATTATCAGAAACAGAAAAATCATCTGAGCATGCATATCGACACACAGATCATTTTAGATTGACCAACTTCGTAATTTCTATAAAAATCTTGCTTCAAAGGTCAATTTGGCAGCCATCTTGAAAAAGGGCCACCATCTTGGATTTCCAAATGGGCAATCGGCAGATTTGACAAATAGCCCTAGGGTATGATTATGCCAAATTCATGCTTGTATCATCACCATTTGCACAATTTTCCATTATCAGCTCTACTAAAATAGCACAGTGATATTGACACGTACTTCTCACATCATGTTATTGTGCTGGAAGAACAACATGGAAACATGTGTAGCATCTCATTGGGAGAAAGACATTGATGGATTACTCATAACTCACATAACAAACTCTAATACTAGTATGCTTAATGTTATGGTTTTCACTGCCCAACTAGGACAATTATTTCTGCCTAATTATCCTAATCATGTACAGAACACTACTTTGCACATACTCTTCAGAGATTAGTTCTGAGGCTCACAAAGTTGGTTTTTCAAACACATGCTCTCGGCTGTGTGTGTTACACTCCAGCAGTGGTGCTAGATAAACCCACTCTCGGTGTTGTCCCAGGGGTGCGTTAATCTGGTTTAATCTCGCTGAATTAAGGCATCACTGCGTTGTACATGTGGCTGAGCTACCACTCCCAGTAGCTGGAGTTACCTTCAGGCACCGTGCCTGAGATACGATGAGGGGAGCCTGAGAAAAATTAAAATAGTACAAATAATCACATACGTCTACTTAAAGAAGAAGCATAGCATCGACACAACCAATGTTCAAATAACGTTATGTTTTCGCTTGTGACATAAGGCTTTCAACTATAGCTAAATATGATATTCAACAGGGTTAAACTGAGTTAATTACTTAATATGGTGGGCATGAGGCACTATCTACATACCTGAGGTGCGATGAGAGAGAATTTAGAAAATGACTCTCTCCGTGCGCAGTTATATATGGGGCAAATAACGCTCAGGCATGCGGAAAAGAACCCAATTCACTCATTTACATACACTTCATTTGAATCAGTTGCTGTACATTTGGCTATGAAAATCAGTGTCATTATTTTTTGTATATATATTTTATTTTTGCTTTTATCCTCCTCACTGTCATGGTCACGTTGACTGCTGATCTATTTAACTAATGATTCTTATTAAACTCCACTCCCGCAAAACATGAGTGAGTTAGCGACCCCTGAGAAGACGTGTTTTTTTCCCCATACACCCTGCACTTGGGTTCCCTCCCAGAGTCCGCTTTGTGAAGACAGTTATCAATGCGTTGTTATTCCACTTTCTCTGGGGAAGCTCAATCTTGAATTGGTCTGTATAAATTCACTCAAGTAATTCGCCAGACCTTTGTCAACTGAGGGTCATCTTTGAATAAGTAACAGTTAGTTTGTTTGTAATTATTGTCATTGCGTGAATAGCGATCACTGGCAACTCAGGGGTATATATACCTTAAGATGAGCCAAGGCGAGCGTTCCCTGACGCTGCTCCCATGTTTCTCCAGGTATGTTTGGTGTAGCCATTCAGTTAATTCAGTCAATTGTAGTAAATATCAGTGTTCACCAGTGTTCATGATTTAACAGTTGAATTGTCATTCACCCAGTGTAGAAGTAATATAACGTAAATACGTCTGTCGTCTAGACAAGAGAGTTTGTTTGTGTTGTCACGTTCTCTGACGCTGCTCCCATGTTTCTCCAGATCCCATTGTGATTCATGCAACCATTCAACAACGGCCTCGGATGTAGTAAATAACCAGCAGGGATCATATATGAAACGATGGCACAGATGCCGCCTGATTAATGTGCCCCACCGCTTCGTTGGGCCAGACCCCAGACCCGCCATGTGTCTGGCTACCTAATAACAACAGGAGTGAGCCCCAGTGCTCTACCCTGGGTTACTCCTTGAAGTGTATGTCCAGAGAGGGGTGGTGACATGTATGTTGGGATAATTAGATGGAAATAATTATCCCATGTTGGGTAGTGGACCCCTGTATATGCTAGTTTAATTATTAACGAGTATGTTGAGTAAGTGCTGGGTTTGCACTTAGCCCAGGAGTTGAGCCTGGTAATTATATGATTAATACAATATCTTTCCCATTGATTGCACATTAATAAACTTGTTTTTAGAGTACTTTTAGGTGTATTCCTTTCTCCACAGTATTTTACCTTTATTTCCATCCAAGTGACTTGATGCCAGAATTACCATACCCACGTGCCTAGACCCTCGACCATGCTACCAAAAAGAATGACCATGCTACCAAAGAATGTCCATGCTACCAAAATAGGTCAATCACTACCATTTCTGGTAACCGTGTGTGGGGTAGTGTTGGGGGGAGGATCACTACCAGTTCTGGTAACCGTGTGTGGGGTAGTGTTGGGGGAGGTTCACTACCAGTTCTGGTTGTACTGCGCACATCATGGTCATTCCTAAAAACCCCATTTAATTCATATTACGCTATATAACATTCAAATCCACCGCTTGTAGAACCTCAGAAAACGGG
Organism: Homarus americanus; assembly: GCF_018991925.1. Taxonomy (NCBI): domain Eukaryota; kingdom Metazoa; phylum Arthropoda; class Malacostraca; order Decapoda; family Nephropidae; genus Homarus; species Homarus americanus. The sequence continues at coordinate 5,393 of NW_024732568.1, forward strand.
AAACATTGATAAAGGACAACTCACCTACTCAATGTTCTTAGACCATGTGTTGTATTGTACCCAGGTACAGTTATATCATATTAATTGTATGTATTCATAGCATTAAGGAGAACTCAGGGTATGCATAAGATGAATGTTAAAGTCCAGTTGAGCCGGACTAGTGTACTGTAAGACTAAGTGTGGATAAGGGTTTGAAGGTCATACTATTTACGTCTGTGAGCGTGTAGCGAACATAACTTCCACAGATATCATATGAAAATACATGAGAACAATGATCTGGAAAAAGGATAAATGTATCAGACTATGTGAGGTGTTGGAAGTGACCCAGAAACTATACTTGAAAGGAAATATCTTGTATGCGTTGGTATGAAATTAATACACCTCGTATCCTCACGTGACATATACCCACGACAGGTACAGTGATCAGAGAATCTAATGTCTGTGTTCAAATAGTGCAATGTGTGAGAGGAGGATCCCTCATTACAGTTTTAAGTGAAGTTGATACACCCCCGCCATGAACCTTCAGCCTTTGTTTCAAGGCGCGTCATGTACCCGCTTCGGGTGCGCGTAGATATTATAACCCAATAAATTTACCCACGAAACTAGCAAACCAAGACCTTACCTTAGAGGGTAATTTTGGATTAAAATATGTGTTTATACGGCATGAGTGACAATATACCGAAAAGTGTTCAGGTGAGAAACGTAAGAAATAAAAGTAAAAATTAAAGATTGGAAACTGTAGGCCTACTCGGTGAGGAGCAGCGGGCATTGCCCTCAGTATCCCCCGTTCTACCGTCGCCTCAGGTCAGTGTCCTATCGGGCTATATCCCGCCCTATAATTAAGGTTTATATAGAAGTTATTACAGTTTAAAGCTTTGCCTGATATATAAGTGTAATAGTAATGTGTTACGGGGTGTGATAACCGCCCGTCAGGCATTATTTCTCAGTATCCCCCGTTCTACCGTCGCCTCAGGTTCCATGCAGTCGGAGTGCCTTGCCGCCCGGCCGCCATTATCCCTCTGAGCGTCACAACAGGTGGTGACTACTCCCAGCTATGCCAATCCACTGTGAACCTGTGGATTACCAACACACCACTCCAAATGAGTAGTCACAAATAAGGAGACCGTGAGAAACTCTGCGGTCGTCACTTGGAGCGACCTATAATACCAGGCGTAGAAATAGTGCTGGTATGTCTCTAGGTGAAGCCCTCGTCTCTACCTACCCACCGAGGGCGGTGTGCGAACGAGGTGCCTGTTGTGTATACCTAAAAGTCAAAAGGAGTCCCATACTTGCAGGTATGGAGTGTAACATGTGTGTTGAGATGGTGCTACTATGTATGATAACCGACGGTGCTATATTCCATACAGGTGGAGCAGTCTGATGTGTTAAGGGATAGTGTAAGAAGGAATGACTGAGGTAAGGTGGTCACAGATTGTTATGCAATAAGTATGTGGATGACACGCCATTAATGTAAGAGTCTGGTGTCCATCTGGGTAACCAACATTTTCGTTGTTCTTCCGAGGAAGACCCAATCATGTGTATGTTTTTTACCAATATGCTTTATAAGGAATAAACTAATTAAGACATGTTATGGTTTTACCCTTCTTTCCCCTTATCGATCTGGTCAATGGAAAACCTAACCCAATGCCTAGTCCACTCTGCACGCTACCTAACGAGCTACATGTTGTCCAGAGGGGGTCTGGTGGCAGCGACCCTTAGAAATTAAGATTAGAGTTAAGTATTTACCCTTAGTATTAACGACCCCAGAATCTGGCAGTATATGGTAACAGTGTGAGAGGTGGTGTTGGAGGGAGGATCACTACCAGTTCTGGTAACAGTGTGTGTGGTGGTGTTGGGGGAGGATCACTACCAGTTCTGGTAACAGTGTGTGGGTTGGTGTTGGGGGAGGATCACTACCAGTTTTGGTAACAGTGTGTGGGGTGGTGTTGGAGGAGGATCACTACCAGTTCTGGTAACAGTGTGTTGGGTGGTGTTGGGGGAGGATCACTACCAGTTCTGGTAACAGTGTGAGGGGTGGTGTTGGGGGAGGATCACTACCTGTTCTGGTAACAGTGTGAGGGGTGGTATTGGGGGAGGATCACTACCAGTTCTGGTAACAGTGTGAGGGGTGGTGTTGGGGGAGGACTACCAGTTCTGGTAACAGTGTGAGGGGTGGTGTTGGGGGAGGATCACTACCTGTTCTGGTAACAGTGTGAGGGGTGGTATTGGGGGAGGATCACTACCAGTTCTGGTAACAGTGTGAGGGGTGGTGTTGGGAGATCACTACCTGTTCTGGTAACAGTGTGAGGGTGGTGTTGGGAGGATCACTACCTCTTCTGGTAACAGTGTGAGGGGTGGTGTTGGGGGAGGATCACTACCAGTTCTGGTAACAGTGTGAGGGGTGGTGTTGGGGGAGGATCACTACCTGTTCTGGTAACAGTGTGAGGGGTGGTGTTGGGGGAGGATCACTACCAGTTCTGGTAACAGTGTGAGGGGTGGTGTTGGGGGAGGATCACTACCAGTTCTGGTAACAGTGTGTGGGGTGGTGTTGGTCACTACGAACCACTACCTCGGGTCATGTCTTGTTTCATGCACAACTATAACGAGGTGAATATAACAACATGTTACCTTTACACAATATATATCCTAATATGATCATTAAATTGACCTTATTCATCGCACTATATCCACACTAAGCTCATTCTGCATAGAGGAGAGTTCATACTTACTCCACCAGGGTTTGGATGAGTGTGTCGGGGAGAGGCCTTTCGTTGAGGAGGGCAGAAATATCCAAGGAGGCAGTATGGTCTCCAACATCACGAGGTAAGGAGACCCTCTATGTTATATGTTCAGTTACATTATAAACTTGGGTGGTCGTATAAAGATTTATAACCTATATATTGGTGTCCGTGATATAAGTACGAATGACTCATCCAAAGTCACATATATGTGGGAGAGTAGCAGCCATTCTCACCCTGTCCATCCGTCTCTCTCTTTATGATGTACCGGGTATTATAGGTCAATTGACCTAACAAGAGACAGATGAACGGGCGAACGGAGACAGAGGGAAAATATCAATTTTATTACAGTATATGGCCCACCACATTACACGCAGATATCCGTCCTCAGTGTGTAGTCCTTGGGTGGACACGACGATGCACAGATTCATGGGGAAATAAAGAGTTATGAAGCATAGTGACTAAATATTTGTCTGATATTTGTTGCAGAATGAACCAGGCTAAAGGAAGACTCCAACAGAGAGCACATTGGGCTACGGGATGTGCTGATAGACCCGAAACTATCAGCAAACGTGGAGCCATCATGAGCCATCATGTTTTTGAAAGCCATCGTCTGGGAAAAAAGAGTCAACATTTAAACTGTGAAGAAGTGGACAAGGCGGTGGGATGGGGAGGGCAACCTCGCTACCCGTCCTATAAAGAAGTGGCCGTCCAAGAATTGTAACTCACTACGAACCACTGCCTAGGGTCATGTCTTGTTTCAAACAAAGGAATAAGGTGTTTGATCCTGCAGTTAGAAAAGAAATATTACGTCAGGCAAAAAGCGATGCAACACTTGAATTTGTCAGTCGCTATAGACAGGAAGTTCATGATTTTTTTTTTAACTGTAATCTCGACGGACGAGAAATCGTTCTCGACTAAGGGTCATGTTCTGTATGTTGTCAGCCTCTAAATACCAGGTATGGTAGGCCAAACATCCAGAGCTGCACTGGAGTGGGCGCTGCAGTGTTTCATTTCATGGATGAATGTGGTGTGTGGGGAGCGGACAAAGGTAGACGGTAACCTTACCTCTGTCAAGTACCGTAGATATACTGAATACACTTCCACCTTCCATTCGTGAGATGACCATTGCAGCTCCTGCCCCTGTTAGGTTTGGTCATGATCGTTCAACAATTTATACGAGCCGCTTGGTAGGGGAATGGTTCCCAGAACATCCCCAATTAGAGGTTATAGAATGGCCAAGTAAAGAAAATATTTGGGGCCATGATGGCCAGGACGTGGGATCTAGAGGGTGATATAAACCAGGAAGCCATCACCAGGGATGAATGCAAATCTAAAACATATCCCCAACTATTTTAAACGTCTTGTTGAATCTGTTCCTACATACAATGATGGAAGCTAATGGAGGATGGGTAAAGTGTTAGGTCAGTCAGTAGTCTCACATCCATTTCCTAATCCCAGCTGTGTTATGACAGTGTGTTGCACTTATTACTGTTTGATTTATTATATTTTGATGTATTTATTTACAATACAAGAAAAATATATTTTTCATTCTACATATAAAATATTATTTAATGCTTCGACCAATCACAAGTCTTCATTTCATAAAAACTTAAGACGTCACGATATTGCATTAGATATAATCGGTGTGTTAAGTGTTTGGGAGATGATAACTTGTGTAGTTATTGTTATAATATATGTATATATATATATATATATATATATATATATATATATATATATATATATATATATATATATATATATATATATATATATATATATATATATATATATATATATATATATATATTGTTACGCTGTCTTTTAATTTACTTTAATATCCAGGTTCTAGGTGTAACCAAACAAAAAAAAGTGAAGTAAATCAAAAGGGAATAAAAATAAATAAAGTAAACCTTTAGGAATTTAATTAAATTAAATACTAACACAACAAAGAGCCAAGTTGGCTGTCACAACAAATTGATTCACTATCGAAAACTTTAAGACATCGAAACATCAAAAGAACTGCTTAAATATATAGAAATAAAATAAAGCATTGGATTACGTTAACACTGCATAAACATATAAAATAACTAACACTAAAATTAACTAACATGAAACAACACTGAATCACTTAAATGTAACTAAGCAAACACTGATGGACACATAAGACATGAATAGGTACTCACATAGATATACCACATTGGTGGCGACAGGAACAACACAGAAATAAAATAAAGTATAAGTAACAGGTGACGGGTGTCACTCAAAAGAACGTGAACTGAATGACAAGAGGACTGGACTGAACTCCGTCTGCTGGTGGGGTACTATATATAAGGTCGGCTCGGGCCAGTGCAACCTGCCGGTGAAACATGGGTCGTTTAACTATGCAGATGGTCGTTAGAGAAACAAAGAATGCTTGTTACAATACTAAATGAAGAAATAAGATGGGCTTGAACAAATAATAACAGTTAAAACCTTAACAGCACAAGGTAAGGTGACTAAATTATATAATAGTAAATATAACACATCATTACAGGAATAATATGGAACAACATGGAAGCATGTTATATAAGAAAAAAAAAGAAAAATACGACACTCTCGTAACAATATATATATATATATAAATATATATATATATATATATATATATATATATATACACACACACATTATATATATATATATATATATATATATATATATATATATATATATATATATATATATATATATATATATATATATATATATATATATATATATATATATATATATAATGTGTATGTGTAACTAAATATAATTACAAGAAAATTGTAAAAATTGCTTCATTCATTAAATCCAATATTATTTAATACATCCCACTCACATGTGTTCATGTAATAATATAAAGCAAACTTAGAAAATCTAGACTATACATTTGATATAATCATTAATGGGACAATGTATTGTTGCATGGAAACAAGCCATAGCAGGTTAAAATATATGTATATAGGGGTGTAAAATGGCTTGGTGATGAATATAACGCACAAAGGTAACATAATTATGCTGTTGTATTCACCTCATATTAGTTGTGCATGAATCGTGGCAGTAATCCACCACCTCCCTCCCCAACACCACCCCTCACCCCCTACGACAGGTACAGTTGCCTCTAAATGAACATACAGTACCACACCTTAGGACTATATATAAGTGGCCGTATTCCTAGTCGTGGCACACAGCGCCACATTCAGTGCTGAATAAATGGGCATAAAACACTGAAATTACCCTGTTTGTGGTAATAAACAAACAACAATAATACGTGTTATGTGGCAGTGTAGCCTCAACCGAGTGACTAGGGCTGAACTACGGGGAACAGAGTAATCCACAGCTTGACACCCATGACTACGGTGTTGCATTGGTACTTCTCGTAAAGATGCCACTTAACACACACAGGTGGTGGTACTGCCTCCCACACTTCCACCTGCGACAGTCACCATTGTCAATCATCCTCTCGGAGAGTTGTGAGCCACGGAAATATGAACCCGCATCCTAAGTAGCTTGTGACGTGGAGTGGGGGACCGGTGGGAGAGGAGGGGGGGCCGGTAGGAGGGGATGGTGACGGGGTGGGTGGGGGGAGTATGAGTGGAGGTGGGCTAGAGTAGTAGTGCGGCTCTGTATTTTTTATTATTTAGAAGCATATAATAAGTTAACCTGTCGCTTAATACCATGATTAACTCATACTGGCCGTGAGCCAACATTTAGTCATTCTCGTTTTGTACAACTACTGTCACCAGAACAGATCCTCACACACCAACAATATTCACAGTAACGCTTGTTACAATATCTGTGTCGCCTTCGGCTGCCCTAATTACAGGGAACTACTGATATTTGTTTAATTTCCGGTACCACATTAATCTCTCTATTACGTATTAATAGTTTGCTTAGTAAATACTGAGTTGTAGCTGGAGACGCTTTACCTCGCCCCCTCCCACCCCTGTTACCACTCCTACCCTCCTCACACCCCCCGCACCCCACTCCAGGTCACGGGTGAATGGGTTCATACTCCCGTGGTTCACAACTCTCGGAGATTACGATTGACAACAGGGAACATTAACATTTGGTTAGTTAATCTAACACATTCGGAGGAGAGTGACAAGACTCATCCCGGGCATTAGGAACCTTGAGTACAGAGACAGGTTAAAGCATCTTACTTTGCACTACCTCGAGAGACGTAGAGTGAGGGGCGATATGATAGAGGTGTATAAATGGAAGTCAGGGCTAAACAAAGGGGACATTACAAAGGTACTCAAACTATCCAATCAGGAGCAAACTCGTAACAATGATTTAAATTAGACAAATTTAGATTTAGGCGCGAGACAGGTAAACATTGGTTTGGAAATAGAGTAGTGGATGAGTGGAACAAGTTACCAAACATCATCATTAGCTAGAATACGCTGGATAGCTTCAAACATAGATTGTATGGACATATGAGCAATAGGGGCTGGGTGTAAATGGGGCTGCCCAGTATGGGCCAATAGGCCCGCTGCAATTTCCTCCATTCTCATGTTCTTATGTTATGTGTTGTGTTAGAGCAGTGTGAGGTAGTGTGGTGTTGTGTTAGAGCAGTGTGAGGTAGTGTGGTGTTGTGTTAGAGCAGTGTGAGGTAGTGTGGTGTTGTGTTAGAGCAGTGTGAGGTAGTGTGTTGTGTTAGAGCAGTGTGAGGTAGTGTGGTGCTGTGTTAGAGCAGTGTGAGGTAGTGTGGTGTTGTGTTAGAGCAGTGTGAGGTAGTGTGGTGTTGTGTTAGAGCAGTATGAGGTAGTGTGGTGTTGTGTTAGAGGCAGTGTGTGAGGTAGTGTGGTGTTGTGTTAGAGCAGTGTGAGGTAGTGTGTTGTGTTAGAGCAGTGTGAGGTAGTGTGGTGTTGTGTTAGAGCAGTGTGAGGTAGTGTGGTGTTGTGTTAGAGCAGTGTGAGGTAGTGTGGTGTTGTGTTAGAGCAGTGTGAGGTAGTGTGGTGTTGTGTTAGAGCAGTGTGAGGTAGTGTGGTGTTGTGTTAGAGCAGTGTGAGGTAGTGTGGTGTTGTGTTAGAGCAGTGTGAGGTAGTGTGGTGTTGTGTTAGAGCAGTGTGAGGTAGTGTGGTGTTGTGTTAGAGCAGTGTTAGTGTGGTGTTGTGTTAGAGCAGTGTGAGGTAGTGTGGTGTTGTGTTAGAGCAGTGTGAGGTAGTGTGGTGTTGTGTTAGAGCAGTGTGGTAGTGTGGTGTTGTGTTAGAGCAGTGTGAGGTAGTGTGTTGTGTTAGAGCAGTGTGAGGTAGTGTGGTGTTGTGTTAGAGCAGTGTGAGGTAGTGTGGTGTTGTGTTAGAGCAGTGTGAGGTAGTGTGGTGTTGTGTTAGAGCAGTGTGAGGTAGTGTGGTGTTGTGTTAGAGCAGTGTGAGGTAGTGTGGTGTTGTGTTAGAGCAGTGTGAGGTAGTGTGGTGTTGTGTTAGAGCAGTGTGAGGTAGTGTGGTGTGGTGTTAGAGCAGTGTGATGTAGAACAGTGCATTAAAGGAAGGATAGAAATAATCAGATAAAAATTAAATCAACTATAAATATTCACTTCCGGCAGCAGCCTTTGTCACAGTGTGTTAGCCCCGCTACTGTCTATCTGCCCCCCCCCCCCCTCGTCAGGCCATCACTCTCGCTCACTCTCTCTCTATCTTCACCTCTCACTCTCATTCTCTCTCTCTATCTTCACCTCTAACACTCTCTCATTTTCTCTCTATCTTCACCTCTAACACTTTCTCATTTTCTCTCTCTATCTTCCTTCACCTCTCACTCTCTCTCTCTCTCTCTCTTATACATTGTTCTGCTTCTCTCTCTAGTCTTAAGCTCTCTGCATCAGTCATTGTATTATTTGTACACAGTCTCATTCTCTTCCTCCTCCTTTCGTTTTCTCTGCATCTCGCTCTATCTTGTCCACTGACTTTCTATTACTTATCTCCTTTCTTTCTCTTTATCGTTAAGTCTTTCTCTCTTCCTGTTCATGAGGTGAGAGACAATATGTGAGGCTGTCTACCAGCTGTCAGCCTCACATAACTGAGTTGCTCATGAGGTTATAAGAAACAAACTGTCAAAGGTAAAAGTCCATAAGAGTCCCGGCCCTGACCTGGTGCATCCCAGAGTGCTGAGAGAGTTGTGCAACGAGCTTGTCGAGCCCCTGAAGATCCTGTTCTGTAAATGCCTGGATGAACCAAAGGTCCCCAGTGAATGGAAAATGGCTCATGTGAGTCCTATCATTCAAGAAGGGCGATCGTCACTCCACGAACAACTATAGACCGGTGAGCCTGACCAGTAGGGAGTGACAGTTTTGCAAAAGTTTTCAAAATATAATTGCTTGGGTTGGATTATTTGTCTATCGGCCACGCTAATTCCGAATATGTTTGAGTTTTTTACATCATTGCATTAGAAGGTTTGTGGATACTTTTGGGTTTGGCATGAAAAACGCGAAAAAACTGTAAATAATAAAGGGACTGGCAATGTGGCACAACCTGTTAAAATCAAGTTATTGAATTGGATTATTCGACTACTGTGTACACTGGTTCATAATATGCTATTGTTTTACAACTCAAGCGCTACAAATTATGCCGATATTTTTGCTGCAAGTCACCACATACGTATATTTCGAAAACCAGGGCCCAATATTACCAACGGCGTGGATAGATTCCGTGGAATGAATTCAGGACATTCCCGCTCATGGAACATTACCAAACTCCGTATATGTGCCAATGGCAGGCCAATGGCAATATTTACAGAGTTTGTTGAGGCTCCCTGGACGGGAATGCCCTGAATTTATTCCACGGAATCTATTCACGCCGTTGGTAATATTCGTCCCAGGACTGATCAACGAATTCAGCCCAAGTAGCTTGACTTGGACAGTTAAGGACAAAATCTCAGTCCGTACTTTTGAATAAAATATTGTTCAATAGGTGGTGATATTGAAGTGCTGAAAGTTGTTTTTTCTGTGTTGTTTTGCAGTTAGTTCAAAGGGCCGCCACCAAGATGGGTCGTCCTAAGATTAGCAACACTCAGCTGCGCCAGGGTAACGATAAGGTGTTCGGGGTTCGGATGCCTCTGCCATCTAACAAGTTGCCTCTGAACAAGGAAGTTGGAAGTGCCCTGGCTTATGAAGCAGAAAACGAGAGGTTAAGGAGAAGAACAAATGCTTTTGATTATATGGATGCCACCAACAAGGTGACTGAGAAGGTACTGGATGTGTATAGGAAGGCCACTGTCCCCACTATCTCTGAAATCAGGGTGAAAATGAGAGTCCACGACCTGTGGAGGATGCGGAGGGAGACGATGATGATGAAGGGAAATGGACAGAAACAGAAAAGGAAGAAAACGAAGAACGGGAAGCTGAAGATGAGGTTCGAGGATATAGCTGAGAAGTTGTTTGATGTGGCAGACGACAGCAAAGTGCACGAACGAGAGAAAAGCTTCCTGGCAGCCCAGAGGAAACCGGGAAGGGAGGGCTGCATTGATGGCGTTGACAAAATTGTGACTGCCAAGCTGAAAGAAGAGAGGGAGGAGGAAGCGAAGAGGGCAAAGAAAAGGGCTGAGGAAGAGAGGAAAACTGAGAAGATGAGGTCAAAGAGTAAGGAGGAGATGGAGAGGATGTCGTGTAAAGTGTCGGCAGTGGATGACACTGCTCAGGAAGAAGATAGTGATTATAAGGATGTCAATGACAATGAGTTCAAGGCTATGGTCGACAGGAGAGCAAGATCAGAGAAAAGGAAAAGGGAGAAAGAAGCAGAGGACAGGATCGGAGAAACTGCTGACAGGTTCAAGGTATCCAATGATGCAGTGGCTCACATCGCAAACACCATCAGAGCTGCAGACAACATCATAACTGAAGGGGACAAGTCTAAAGTGACTAACTGGAAGAAAGTGGAGAGAGTCAGGAAGAGGTCACGAGAACAGAAAAAAGAAAAGTTCAGGGGATTCAAGGTCAGAGGTCTCATGGTAGATGAGAGGATCAATGAGAACAAGATAGTGACTGGTGTAGGTGAGAAGAACCACAAGAGATTCGCCATGGAAAAGAGGGAAGACTGTGCAGTGATCGGCTTCCCTGGTGAGGAGTTCCTTGGTCACCTGGTCCCGGTGGGGGGAAAGGGGGTAGACCTGGCCACCAGCCTGCTGGCCTTCCTGGAGGAGCGCGGTATTGACACCACCGACCTCCTGGTTGTCCTTAGCGACGGTTGCAACAAACTGAGTGGCTATAATCACGGTTTCATCGCCGAGTTTGAAAGGCTGTTGTGACGGCCTCTCCTCCACATCCACTGCCTGATCCACAGTCTGGAGAAGCTCTTCGGCCATCTATTCAACCATTACGCTGGCCCAACCACTGGTCCCGCCTCCTGGAGTGGTGAGGAGGCTCGGAAGCTGACCGGCAACGTGTGGAACCTTCCGGTGGTTGAATTCGAGGCCGTCACCAACACCTACCTCAGGTCTCTCCTGGATGCCATCCCCTCCGTCGTCTGGGAGGAGTTCAGCTGGGACACCCGGTATCTGTTGGAGATGGCCAAGACGGTGGAGTCCGGCCACATTGAGGAGAGATGGGCCAGGGCACGGGCCGGAGCCATGACCAACGCCAGATGGCAAAACACGGAGAGCAGGGAGCTGAGGGCCTACATGAGCACCACCTCCCCCAGCGAGTCACAGAGACGGATGACCTCCTTCATCATCCTTATCTACGTGCCCTCCTTCCTGGAGATCAGGCAGAGGAATCTGCTACTGGAGGGCCCACGCCACCTCCTCGCCATCATCAACCGGGTGAGGACGTACTGCACCCTGGAGGAAGTGGAGCTGCTTACTCCATACCTCCAGTTCAACGGCTACTTCGGCCAGCACGAGGTGGTGCTGGTCTCACTGCTGGCCTCCATGGACAAGAGTGAGAGGGAGTTGGCCCTAAACATCATCAAGCAGCTGAGGAAGAAGGAAAAAAGGCACAAGAGAAAGACAGTGAGGAAAGTGAGGAACCCTCAACTGAATCTGGCAGCCACCAAGCTGTCAGAGTTGGTTGATCTGCAGAAGGCCAGCTCCTCCCCTCCCATCCTGTTCCAGCACAGTGACCAGGAACTGGAGCAATTTCTGGAGGAACCGTACAGTGAGCCAGGTCTGCCCTGCACCACCACCGCAGTGGAAAGAGGAGTGAAGCTCACCACGGAGGCGGCAGACGTGGCCAGCTCTGCCTGGCAGCAGGACCAGGTCACCTGGAACAAGCTGGAGGCCAGGAAGAGAAACAAGCGGAGGGCTAAGAAAGAGGACTACCAGTGCTAGACTGTGGGGACACTGGGACTGAGGGGACACTGTGGGGACAGCCAATGTTAGTGTGCCAACTGTGCTAGTGTGCTGCTGATAAATTGAAGCATACATGCCAATAATAAAGAATGTCTACCATTATTCTTGTTTTTTTTTATGTCGAACCGAAAAGTATCCACAAACCTTCTAATGCACTGATGTTAACGATTCAAACATATTCGGAACCAGCGTGGCCGATAGACAAATAATCCAACCCAAGCAATTAGATTTTAAAACTTTTGCAAAACTGTCACTCCCTACTGACCAGCATAATATGTAAAGTACTTGAGAGTATTATCAGAGATGCTGCGATGGAACATCTACTACGAAACAACCTTATAAAGGATTACCAACACGGTTTTATGCCGGGGCGCTCCTGCTTAACACAATTGCTCCAGGTTTTGGATAATTGGACCCATATTCTGGAACGGGGTGGTAATATCAACAATATATACCTAGATTTTGCCAAGGCTTTCGACAGTGTACCCCACGAAAGGCTGAAAATCAAACTGGAAGGGTACGGAAATCGGGGAAATGTCCTCGCGTGGAAAGAAGACTTTCTACGTGACCACAATCAGTGTGTGGTGATTAATGGCACGAAATTATCATGTGTACCTGTGACAAGTGTGGTACCACAGGGCAGCATATTTGGCCCAGTGTGTTTTTTTTTCATTGATGACATACCAGGAGCTATACATTCCTCCATACACATATTTGCGGACGATGCAAGATATTCGAAATTAAGAACCAAAAATACTGTGAAGTGCTGCAGAAGGATCTCTGTGATCTTCAGAAGTGGTCGAAGAAATGGCTGCTAAGAATCAACTTCACTAAGTGTAAGAGGATGCACCTGGGGCGTACCAACGGTAAGGAGGCATATCATATGTTCTAACAGGACGAAGAAACTGCACTAGTTGAGAGAGAATGTGAAAAGGACCTGGGTGTGTATGTTGACAATGAAGTGAAGATCTCGGGCCATTGTGACAAGGATATAAATCAAGCAACTAAACTAGTGAGTTACTTCCTCGCCTGGAGTACTGTCACCCCGTCTGGTTCCCGAGATATACTAGGGACTGTCAGTTGGTAGAAAATGGGCAAAGGAGGACCACCACACTGGTGCCGGCACTACGGCACCTCCGTTACCCAGAGAGATTAGAACGCCTGCAACTGCCTAACTTTTATTATAGACGGGCAAGGGGTGACCTAATTGAAGTTTATAAACTTCTCAGAGGGCATAGAATAACATACATAAATCATTTGGAAAGTTCAACCTCCTCCAACCTGAACTGTTTCCACCACCCGGTACTGTTACGATGGTTCATTCGACCAACCTGCTGTGTTTTATTCTCAGTTGAATTCTTCTGCTTTCTTCTGTGTGTCGTCCTTTTCTTCCTATCATACATGATCTCATCACTATCACTACCTTCACTTTTCTTCACCAACTCTCGCCTCGTCTTCTTTTATTTCTTACTAATCACCTCTTGAAAACTGTCTGTCACCTCCATTGTTGTTGGCCGCGGATCATCTGCTTCCGATTCTCTACTTGAAAGCCGCAGGTCGTCTTCTATGCTGTTGAGTAGTACAATCTTTTCTTCTCTAGCCAAAGTCTTCCCAAGTTTCTGCCCACCACTTGCCCCAGGCAAAGAGCAAAGCTTAGGCAGCCAGTGAAAATAAGCAGTGTTGTCACAGAGTACAAGGCTGACACGTCCGACCAGCACACGACCAGCGTTCAGAGAATCTTTTGTGTATAGAACACTTTCGACTTTTACCGGATGGCTTGCTGTATTACAAGATATTGAACACTTATGGTCAAGAGGAACTCGGATAATTGTCCCAGATTGCCATACCAAGGTTGCCTTGTGTATTGGTCAGTCTTCATGTGTCCGGAGATGGAGGCTTCAAGGCAAGTCTGTCGCTCTTCCCCTCCTATAAAGTAACTGGGGAAGAAGTTTGCCCTGCGTGCAGGATGAGTGGAATGGAAGGTTAAACTCTGGGACCAGAAGTTCCCATGGTGCTAGTGAGTATTGTATGACCACCGAGTATCGGTGCGGATACTTCTATTGGGTACCGTCATCTCTCTTCAACTATGGGTGTATGTGGTTTGTCTAACCAAGTCCTGGTGTGAGATCGACGACCCTGATGGTTGATCTTACACTCCGGAGGTGGGAGTACTTTTTAAATGATTGTTTGGTGCTATATATGTAGTACAACTTGACAGTAATGGTGTATTGTGGAGAACAACACATGACTCATGAACCCAGAAGTAAAGTAATAAGAATAAGCGGATGAGCCGCCCCCTGACGAGTCATGGGTGATTTTCTCGGTTCACAGATAATTTGGGGTTTCATGTATGTGCCTGATGAGTTGGTCTCTGATGAAATCAGGCCATTATGATTGACATTTTTTTTCTCGGGGTTAATATTATTTGTGGGTTTTCCAAATAACTATGTTATGTTATGTTATGGATATGTGTGCTACTGAGTTAAGGATCCGTCTAGTTGTGTTCTAATGGGAGTGTCAGTGGGCTTAAACTCAGGGAAGCGCAACCCTTGACCTCAGCAACTCATGAGGTCATTCTGGGACCAGGTTCATATTTGTCTATGCTGATGATAGTGGTGTCTAGTGATGAAAGATGTGCTGAGGAATTAATCCAAATGAATCATTGTGCCATTAATAGTGGTGACTAGTGATGAAAGATGTGCTGACAGGTTAATCCAATTAATTATTGTCTCTTGTTCAATTAATATGTGTTTTAGTGCTGTAAGGACGGTGCTGTTAGGTAATACAAGTGTCATATCAGTGCGTCTCTTAGCCCCAACCTCAGGACCACCAGTCACGGTACATACTTTATTAATTTTGTTTGTGCTGGTTCAGTATTCTGAGGGGCCCTTCCACTGCCTTACCATCCATTTAAATAAACCCCAATAGGAATTTCCGACCGGTTACGTATATATATATTATACACAATATTTAATAGACCTTTTTCATTTATTAAACTATCTCTCCATGTTTACGGAAATGACGTCACTATTCCAGTTTACCATCAGCAGGGTAGGAGGACCCGCAGCCCGGTCACCAGTATAAGGCACATCATCCTCACCATCAGCAGGGTAGGAGGACCCGCGGCCCGGTCACCAGTATAAGGCACATCATCCTCACCATCAGCAGGGTAGGAGGACCCGCGGCCCGGTCACCAGTATAAGGCACATCATCCTCACCATCAGCAGGGTAGGAGGACCCGCGGCCCGGTCACCAGTATAAGGCACATCATCCTCACCATCAGCAGGGTAGGAGGACCCGCGGCCCGGTCACCAGTATAAGGCACATCATCCTCACCATCAGCAGGGTAGGAGGACCCGCGGCCCGGTCACCAGTATAAGGCACATCATCCTCACCATCAGAAGGATATGAGGACCCGCGGCCCAGTCACCAGTGTAAGGCACATCATCCTCACCATCAGCAGGGTATGAGGACCCGCGGCCCAGTCACCAGTATAAGGCACATCATCCTCACCATCAGCAGGGTAAGAGGACCTGCGGCCCAGTCACCAGTATAAGGCACATCATCCTCACCATCAGCAGGGTAGGAGGACCCGCAGCCCGGTCACCAGTATAAGGCACATCATCCTCACCATCAGCAGGGTTGGAGGACCCGCGGCCCGGTCACCAGTATAAGGCACATCATCCTTCATCCTCACCATACAATACGAAGAAGCAACACAACAGAAACATGTTTCCCCCAACAATGTTCATTACACTTGTCTTACTGTATATTATTGTTTAATGAGGCGTAAGGACGGACAACATCACAACAGTTGTCACGCTTCTTAACTGATACATTTATAAACTTGTATAAATTGGTATCAACAAACTCAGTTATAATTTTGAGGGAGTTTGAATTGCTTCATCAGTTTAGTGGTTGGGTGTAAATGGGATTGCCCAGTATGGGCCAATAGTACCGCTGCAGTTTCCTCCCTTCTTATGATCTTATGTACCTGGGGGGGGGGGGTTAGATTAGGTTAAGGTTCGCGTTAAGGCGTTTAATCATCAGGTGAAAAAAGGTGAGAGGCGCCTAATCTTCACGTGATTCAGTGATACACTCAAACTACAATACATATTTAGTGATTAAAAGAATTCTATACTGTACCGAATCTAACGTGACTCAATTCGTTCTCCTCTCTCAAACTAAGAGGCCTAAAATAACGAGAGGCCTGTTGAGAAACCCAACACCATGCAGTGAGCCAAAGACCCCAATACAACTCGACAGGAGAGGTAAAGCCAACATCACTGGCCACAAGCGTCAGTGTTTGGTGGTCTGTGTGGGAGAAGGTTAGGTCAGGTGGGTGGGGGGATAGATATGCCTGGCCGAGCTCTCTGGTCTAATTAAGCTGGAGCATTTGTTTGGAGACGGCAGTGTTTAGACAAGGGAGTATCAGGAGAGGGATGGTGTGTGTGTGTGTCCTGACGGTGGCCAGCAAGGAGAAGGTGGAGATGGGAGGGATAGGGGCTAAGTAGGTCCTCCAGAAGTACATACACACAGATTGAGAGAGAGAGAGAGATACACGGGTGTTTCGTCACCTGTGTGTCATCCCATAAGTCAACTCATGTTTAGTGATCGTCCACAAGGGAAGATTTAGTCTGTGGAACAACAAGTATTCTTTCTCACATTTGGGTTGAATTTTCAGAATTTTATTTACATTGTGTAGCGTATACTAGATGGGGTTCAAGTTCAGTAGCCCTACATTTGGGTTCATTTCAGTTCATTTGGGTAACATACAGGATCCATTTTATAATTGATTTAGGTTCATATAGTAAAGATATGTTAACTACATTACAAAAAAGCCCAATGTTTTGTAATTTATATTTGTTTTAGGTAAATCTTCATACGTGTGCGACGATAATATTAGCCAACAGGACAATACGTTACAATAATTTTGGTTGACGGTGGACATTGGGGAAAATGGATTCAACCAGATACTATAATATTTTCCCTGGGAGACATATGAGACACACCATAACACCATACGTAAAATACCTCAGACTCAACCTGCCTATACCACATTCATCAGACTACATTGAGATTCATTTGGAAACATTTGGATTCATTCGGTAATTCACTGGACCAAACCATAAGCTTGAGTTCTGGATATGAGAACTACATGATGTTTACGGAAGACGGGCGACATTTATGGATATCTGAAGGTCGAATGAAACGGCATATATATCCTATGATGGAGATCCTCCTTGGCCTACAATATTACTATATTTGATGCCTATCGGTTTTGGGGACTTGGTCGAAGGTTTTGGACACGATGGAGCTTAACCATAGTCGGTGGGCAGCAGAGTGGGAGGAAACCGTATCAATGAAGAACGGCTCAGGGGGAAGGAAAAATGTAGAAAAGGAGTGTTTAAGCCAGAGGGTAGATGGCAGTATGTGAGAAAGGACGAACAAGTAATAGAGGAGAAGATAGAGCGAAGGATGTACTAGGAGTGAGAGACAACCTAGAAGCAGCTAAGTTAACCAAACCTATTTTAACAAAACCTAACTTCAAAACATAAGCTATCACAATCTAACAATACATAAATTAACCTAATCTAACCCTCCCTCAAGGAAACGTTTAAAATCATCAGGTGAAGTAAGCTGGGGAGTTAATCGTCAGGTGATGATGAATTAATATACCTTTGTACTGCGTCTATCACTGTATATTGCCACGCTCTCCCGGACATGTATACATGAAAGACGAGGAACAGTGGATACTTTTTCTCCGGCACCACACGGCGTGTAACCCGACCAGCTGACGTCCACCTCCCTCACGCGACGCTCACACTGACAGACAAAGATGGACGGTTGATAGACACTAAATAAGGAAAACACACAACTACTACACACTTCAGGTAGACAGACAGAAAGACAGACAGAGAAACAGTACTTATAGTAAAATATGTCCACGTCACTACTACACAGTCAGACTTAATGATAATCAGCAAACTGATATTGGAGTTAAGAATGAATCTGGTTACTTCAATAATGTGTGTTGATGAAGAGGATGTATTACGAGGGTAATATAGTGACTATTGGTAACAAGTGACACACCCCCTGGCCAGTGTGTTACGAGGGTAATATAGTGACTATTGGTAACCAGTGACACACCCCCTGGCCAGTGTGTTACGAGGGTAATATAGTGACTATTGGTAACCAGTGACACACCCCCTGGCCAGTGTGTTACGAGGGTAATATAGTGACTATTGGTGACTGTATGATACTCAGGTGGTCCTTGCACTCAGGGGTAAAGGAAACACTCTGATGTCAAGTCCGTAAGTTCTATTCCTGGTACAAACACAAAAAGGAGTTAAGACAAGGGTAAACAGCGTCCTGTCTTGGAATCTCTCTGGGTATCTCTCTCTGCGCATGTGTGTACAGGGCGCATGTGCCCAAAGCATGAACTAACACTTGGTGACAAAAGGGAGTGTGATTATAAAACATATAATACAGAGACCTGAATCAATAATGGTAAATAGTACAGAGTTACATATTACAGGCATATTCGTCTCATATATCTACACCTCCCTCCCCCTCACGCTCGTAGTGCAATCTCGAGCGGACTCTTTTTCCAGGAGCCTTTGAGAGTGACGTGGGAAAACTGGGGGGTCACTGAATGAGGACTTACTTTTCTCGTCCAAGCAAGGGTTCACAGGGATGTGGGGGAGGGGTTCACCACTAGGGGACGGTACTGAACGAAGGAAGCGGCGATTCCACCACCATACCCGACCACTAGGGAGACGGACCTCGTAATCCCTGGTCTTGCCGCAGCCCATGACAACCCCGCCCTTGTCCCAGCGGTGAGACGTCGGGTCTTGAACCCGAACTGTTTGCCCGATACTCAACCTGGGAAGGGGTCGGGCGTGCTGATCGTACTGTGCCTTTACCTGGTCAGCATGGGCGGCTGCACGACGATCGCAGTCCTCGGTCTTGGCCTGCCACTCCCTCGAGAAGGACTCAGGATGGGCAGGGACACATGACTGTAGTGGGTGGCCGTATAACATCTGTGCTGGGGAGCGACCTGTGAAGTTGGGGGTATTCCGCAATTCCAATAAACCCCGGTCAAACTTCTCACAGTCAATGTTGCCTGAGGGTGCCGTCTTGAGGATGAGATGCTTGACGGACTTTACGGCAGCCTCGGCATGTCCATTGGACTGGGGATAATGTGGCGAGGACACCACATGATGAACTCCCCATCGCTCCATGCAGTCCCGGAAGTCGTTGCTGGTGAACTGGGGCCTGCCGTCAGTCCTCAGGCGGAGAGGGACACCAACTTCCCGGAAGTAGTGACAGAACATATGTACTGTATGAGAGGCAGTAGTGTTGCCTCCGCAGGGAACGACAACAGGCCACCCTGAGAGCCGGTCGGCGATGACGAGAAAGGATTTTCCCGCCACAACGAAGAAATCCGCAGAGACGGACTCAAAGGGCCTCGTAGGGTTGTCGTTGTTCATGAGGGGTTCCTGCTGCTGACTAGGCTGCAGCACCTGGCATGGCTCGCAGACTTGAACGGAACTAGCGATGTCGGAGTCGATGCCTGGCCAAAAAACAACTTGTCTCGCCCGGCGCTTCGTAGCTTCCACACCCCTGTGGCTGTCGTGCAGGTGGGCTAGGGTGCGGCGGCGGAGGGCAGCAGGAACCACAACTCTTGCTCCACACAAGACGAGGTCGCCATCAGCATAGAGGTCGTTCCGCATCTTCCAGTATGGGAGTAAAGAGCTGTGTAAGTCATACCGGTTGGAGGGAAATCCCGAGGTCACGCAGTTCAGTAGACGGATGTACGAAGGGTCCGCTCTTGCCGCGGCTCGGAGTTCCTGAAGAGTCCTGTCGGCGTCCTGCGGTGGAGACTCTTCTGAGATGACGGCGTTCACGGTCACTACGGTCCTGAGGTGTGCAGTAGCATCAGCACATGCGATCTCGTCCTCTGGTGTGGGGTGGCTGACTGGGGCTCGTGACAAAGCATCAGGGATGCAGAGCAGCTTGCCAGCACGCCACACAGCTGTGAAGAGGTAGGGCGAGATCTTCTCCTTAAGGCGTTGGAGGCGGGGATTCTCGACCGCATCCAAGGAGTAGTGGTTCATGATCGGGATGAGTGGCCGATGATCCATCATGAGGTTGAAGTGTTGTAGGCCGATCAGATACAACCTACATTTGGACATGGCCCAGACGGCGGCTAACAGCTCCAGTTCGATGGTGGCGTAGCGAGTCTCGGCGTCAGTGAGAAACCGAGAGCCACACTGAACCAGACGAAGGCGTCCATTGCCGTGGTCCTGTAGCAGAGCGTATCCAATCCTGTTGAGGCGAGAGGCATCAGTCTGGAGGACAACTGGCAGGGCCGGGTCGAAGGAAGCGAGAACAGGTGGGCTAAGGAGAGCTGTCTTGACACGACGGAATGCCTCATCATGGTCAGCTGTCCAGGTGAATGTTCTCTTGGGGCTCATCAGGGGTCGTAGAGGCTGTGCTGCAGCGGCGATGTCGGGGGTGAACTCAGCCAACTGGTTTACCAGGCTCATGAACGAGCGGAGGTCGGTCAGGTTGGCAGGAGTTGGGAAGTCCCGGATCGCGCTGACCTTTCCAGGATCAGCCGAGATGCCCTTGCCTGAGAGGGTGTACCCACAGAAGTTCACACTGGATGCGGCGACCACAAACTTGTCCTTGTTGAGGGTGATCCCGTACTTGCGGCACCTGGTGAGCATCTGGTGAATACGCTCAAGATGCGTGGAGTAATCCTCGTCATATAGGAGCACGTCGTCGATGACCTTGACACAGTTCGCCACACCCTGAAGGGCCATGTCACCACGGAGGCAGAAAGCATCGCCAGTAGCCGCGAAACCCATAGGTCCTCTGCAGTGCTGAAATCGGCCGTACGGTGTGATGAACGTCGTGAGGTGCTGATCTTCTTCCGCAAGTTCCATCTGCCAGTACCCACATAAGGCATCTGCTGTAGTAAAGTACCTTGCCTTCGGGTCCACACTGTGTATAGCGGCGAAGGGTGTCGGTGAAGGGTGGGTCGGGCGGGAAACTTGACTATTCAGCTTGGTGAGGTCGACGGTGATACGAACTCCAGTAATGTTCTTGGCGACTGTTACCATGGGGTCGTCACCAGCAGGCTTAATGATCCCCTGGGCTACCATAGAGTCGAGTTCCTTCTTAACTTGGCTCTGGAAAGCGAAGGGTATCTGTCTCGGTGTGTGGATGGCGAAAGGTACTGCGTCATCCTTCAGGTGAATTCTCATGGGGGAGCCAGCCATTGGCTTGAGTGGAGCCGTCTTGAGGTCCTCCTTGGAAAGCAGCACGTCCTTGAATTGCAGTAGGAAGAGCTCCCTGGCTGCAGAAGGTGACGTATTGGGTGGGAGGGGCAGCTCCTTGCACCTGTTGACATGTTTTATTTCCAGAATTGGCTTACGGAAGTCTGAAGATATTATGGCCAACTCTTGACAGTGGCCATAAGACAGTAGTGGCATCTGAACACCTTTGTGGACCTGAATCCTGGCAGAAAATGACTGCTTACCTAGGGTGAGGGTAGCCTGAAATGTACCCAGAGCAGGTGCCATTGTAGAACCGTCTGCGGTGAGCGTTGTAGAAATTGACGGTGGTTGCAAGCTGCTCCTAGGGATCGGCAGAATGTCGAGGTGTCTTGTGCCGATGACTGTGACGTCCACACCTGTGTCAGGAAGCATCTGGATATAGGATGTAACGTCGCCGTATGACAGGTGAACACAGATGGGCTGAGGTGTCTTGCTGACAGGGGAAGAAGAGGATCCCACGCGATGACAGCGCTTGTTCTTCGCCGCCTGAGACTTGCAAGTAGTATTATTCTTCTTCTTTGACTGACAGCATTTGTCATAGTGTCCAATGCGGCTACAGGAGCGGCACTGAACGTTGTTGGCAGGGCACTTCAGTGTCCTAGCCCAATGACCACGACGGCCACAGTTATTGCAGGTGCTGTCAGCGGCAGGGCATTCAGAACCATGCCGAAGAGCACAATACTGGCAGGAATGACCTGGCGTCGAAGTCTGAAGTGATGCTGAAGATTGATGCGAAGCTGAAGTCGGATGTGAAGCTGAAGTCGGATGTGAAGCTGAAGTCCGGTCACGTCCTTTGTTCTTCATATATGCGGAGATGGCACACAGCTGGTTAGATGGAGCACGAATGGCAGAAGTCGCACTTCTGGTGGCTTCGTAAGAGCGGCAGGTGGTGACAACATCCTGTAGAGAAGAGGCAGTGTCGAGGGAGATAAGCTTCTGAATAAGCTCTTCGTCCCGCACGCCCATGAGGATAATCATCTTCAGCTGTGTTTCCTCACAAGTCAACGAGTTCCCAGGACAAACGTCAACCTCCTCAGCGATGCGTCGGAGTCGTACGTAAAAATCGGCAAACGACTCACCCTCCAGCTGCTTACAACTGAGAAGTTCTCTCCTACGGAGAGCTTCGTTGCGGAGGCCCTTGATATGCGTCTGTAAAGCATCCAAGACGTCCTTCACACTCTTGTCTGTGTCGTGGGGAATTTGCAGGGTGTGCTCCAGGATACGTTGCGTCTCTAGGGTGAGACACATCCTCATCTGGATCAGCTGTTTCTCCCTAGGCAACCTTGATAAATCGACCATCATCGAATAATCGTCCCACCTCCGACGCCATTCACGGAATACCTGGAACGAGGCATCAGCTTGGAGTGGCGGTGGACTCTGAGCGAGTGCTTTCTGTGGGGGGGGCAAAGAAGTTGAAGAGGACCCTGCAGGTGCACCTGTGGACGAAGAGGCAGGTGTAGTAGCTGCTTGAAGGTTAACAGGTGCCAACAACTCGATAATGGCACTGAACCTGGCATTTTCTTGTTGACGTCTGTGATTCTCTTCACGCCTTCGTTCATCGTCTTCCTGTCGCCTCCTGATGTCGTCTTGTCGTCGGTTTTCTTCCAAAAACTGAATTAAATGAAGGAAGTCGACACCTGTGGCAGATTGCGGACATGTGTAGTGGGGGCTAAGGGTGGGTGGGGCCGCTTGATCCACTTCCCGATCCACTTGGAGTCCACTTACTGCACCGACATCCGTCTGAAGTAGGGCTTGTTGGGTATCTGAAGAAAACCCAATAAATTCCTGATCTTCCATATGGCCTGGGTTATTTCTCTCACAATTACTGTAATTAATAAGTGAGCAGAAGAGCAATCGTCTTTAAATGGAAGATATCTGCGAGCGTCTGTGTGTGTGTGTGTGTGTGTGTGTGTGTGTGTGCGTTCGTTCGTGCGTGTACTCGGGGCAGGCTGGCTAACTCCCCTCGCTGGCTCAGACACTCAGTGCTGGTCGAGACATGAACGGGGGATGGATGTCAAAACTTGAGCTCTCCCATAGCTCTTAAAAAGGCTCCCCTCTTTTGTAAAAAGTGCAGGAACACGGGGAAACACTTTAAAGACACTAAAGGGCACACACAACACTGAAAAAGCACTTCACAACACTGCACTGTAAATCCAGGAATATCGTGTTGAGGTACGCGCCAAGATCCACCCGACAAGAGGAGTTGACAAGATGGCGGCTCCGAGAGAGATTCTGTGTCCACTCCAATTCTGAATAACGTGATGTCCCAGCTAAACACTGCGCCATGTATGATACTCAGGTGGTCCTTGCACTCAGGGGTAAAGGAAACACTCTGATGTCAAGTCCGTAAGTTCTATTCCTGGTACAAACACAAAGGAGTTAGACAAGGGTAAACAGCGTCCTGTCTTGGAATCTCTCTGGGTATCTCTCTGCGCATGCGCGTACAGCGCGCATGTGCCCAAAGCATGAACTAACACTTGGTGACAAAAGGGAGTGTGATTATAAAACATATAATACAGAGACCTGAATCAATAATGGTAAATAGTACAGAGTTACATATTACAGGCATATTCGTACTGACAGTGACACCCCCTGGCCAGTGTGTTACGAGGGTAATATAGTGACTATTGGTGACCAGTGACACACCCCCCTGGCCAGTGTGTTACGAGGGTAATATAGTGACTATTGGTGACCAGTGACACACCCCCCTGGCCAGTGTGTTACGAGGGTAATAGAGTGACTATTGGTGACCAGTGACACACCCACCTGGCCAGTGTGTTACGAGGGTAATATAGTGACTATTGGTGACCAGTGACACACCCCCTCTTGACCAGTGTGTTGCAACAGTAACATAGTGACTATTGGTGACCATTGACACACCCACACCCTGGCCAGTGTGTTACGAGCTGCACTTAGTGACTATTGGTGACCAGTGACACACCCCCTCTTGACCAGTGTGTTGCAACAGTAACATAGTGACTATTGGTGACCAGTGACACACCCACACCCTGGCCAGTGTGTTACGAGGGTAATACAGTGACTATTGGTGACCAGCGACACACCCCTCCTGGCCAGTGTGTTACGAGGGTAATATAGTGACTATTGGTGATCAGCGACACCCCTCCCACCCCCTGGCCAGTATGTTACTAGGGTAATATAGTAACTATTCGTGACCAGTGACAGACCCCTCTGGCCAGAGTGTTACGAGGGTAATATAGTGACTTTTGGTGAACAGTGACACACCCCCCTGGCCAGTGTGTTACGAGGGTAATATAGTGACTATTGGTGACCAGTGACACACCACCCCCCTGACCAGTGTGTTACTAGGGTAATATAGTGACTATTGGTTACCAGCGACACACCCCCCTGGCCAGTGTGTTACGAGGGTAATATAGTTACTATTGGTGACCAGCGACACACCCCCCTTGCCAGTGTGTTACGAGGGTAATATAGTGACTATTGGTGACCAGTGACACACCCACATCCCTGGCTAGCGTGTTATGAGGGTAATATAGTGACTATTGGTGACCAGCGACACACCCCCGCCTGGCCAGTGTGTTACGAGGGTAATATATTGACTATTGGTGACCAGTGACACCCCTATCCCCCCCTTGCCAGTGTGTTACGAGGGAAATATAGTGACTATTGGTGACCAGCGACACACCTCCCTGGCCAGTGTGTTACTAGGGTAATATAGTGACTATTGGTGACCAGCGACACACCCCTTGTCCAGTGTGTTACCAGGGTAATATAGTGACTATTGGTGACCAGCGACAAAACCTCCCCCTGGCCAGTGTGTTACGAAGGTAATATAGTGACTATTGGTGACCAGCGACACACCCCCTGTCCAGTGTGTTACCAGGGTAATATAGTGACTATTGGTGACCAGTGACACACCCCCTGGCCAGTGTGTTACGAGGGTAATATAGTGACTATTGGTGACCAGTAACACACCCCCCTTGGTCAGTGTTATAAGTTGTATCTTGGTAATTTTTTAGAAAGATTGCCTACATAAGACGATAATTTGGGGTAATATATATATACAGTATATGTAAACTAAAATACATCGTTATGTTTCAATACATCAAATGTATTGTAAATATCATTAAATATATCTATACAAATATAAATTAATTTTTTGCGTTATGTCCACCGAAGTAACAAAACATTACCACTAATAAATGTAAACTGTTAGTTGGTAAAAACAAACATTAATAACATATTTCATCAAGTTGTAAATATTATTAAACGACAAATATGTGACGTGAGGACCACGTCATCACTTTCCTTACAGGTGGAGAACGTCCTCCTGATAACAGTAGTAAAGCTCCACACTATAACCTTCCTGGTGATAAAGGAACCCATGCAGGTAGGGTTAGATCTATGTGTATTTTGGATACTATTTAGCCTCCCAGATTACTCTCAGGTAAACAGATACACCTCCAGTTAAGTGAGTAATTTATATACAGTACAAGCCTTTCAAAATGTAGACTACAGGTGTTCTATATACTGTATACTACCGTGGTCATTCTTAACACCTCCCACATGTTGCAAAATTCAAGTCGTCGAAGCAACTATCTACGTCGATAAATATCCGTGAAATATCTTTATGAGGCCAAATAGCAGTACAGTACCAGGTAGTCGGGGAGCCACTCTCTCAAACAAACTCTTATGTGTGTCTTCACGCTAAGCAAATATTAAATATAAACTTGTAATATTATGGGTAGGACTGTTGTGGTGTAGAGTCTATCTCGTGAGGAAGATTTTTAGTTGATGATTGGCTGTCTTGTGTGGGGGGGGAAGTACTGGTGTTAGGTGGCACAGTATGGCAGATCAACAGCGTTCACTACTAGTGTCTACCACTATTACTCACTATTACCCCCATCATTACTAAGTGGGTTTAACACCAACATCACCACTCACACCACCACCACTCACACCACCACCTTGCCCACCATCACCCACCACCCAACCAACACCACTACTTAGCCTTCTTATCACCACCACCATCCACACCACCACCACCACCACCACCCACACACCAACACCACTCACTTGCCCTCTATCACCACCGCCATCCACACCACCACTACCACCACCCACACCAACACCACTTACTTGCCCTCTATCACCACCACCATCCACACCACCACCACCACCACCCACACCAACACCACTACTTGCCCCCATCACCACCACCATCCACACACCACCACCACCACCCAACCAACACCACTACTTACTCTCATCATCACCACCATCCACACCATCACTACCCACCACCCACACACCAACACCACTACTTGCCCTCTATCACCACCACCATCCACACACCACCACCCCACCAACACTACTACTTGCCTCCCCCACCACCATCCACACCACCACTACCACCACCACACCAACACCACTACTTACCCTCTATCACCACCACCATCCACACCACCACCACCCACACCAACACCACTACTTCTATCACCACCACCATCCAAACCACCAGCACCACCATTTGCCCATCACCACCACCATCCAAACCACCACCACCACCCACACCACCACTCACCACCACCCACACCAGCACACCACTACCACCACCCACACCAGCACCACTACTTCACCCCATCACACCACCATCCACACCCACCACCACCACACCAACAACACCATACTTACCCCATCACCACCACCATCCACACCACCACCACCACCCACACCAACACCACTACTTGCCCTCTATCACCACCATCCACAACACCACACCCACACACCAACACCACTTTCTTGCCCTCTATCACCACCATCCACCACCAACACCACTACTTGCCTCTATCACCACCACCATCCACACCACCACTACCACCCACACCAGCACCACTACGCCTCTATCACCACCACCATCCACACCACCACCACCACCACCAACACCACTTTCCCCTCTATCACCACCGCCATCCACCACCTACCAACACCACTACTTGCCCTCTATCACCACCACCATCCACCACCACTACCCACCACCCACACCAACACACTACCCTCTATCACCCTACCATCACACCACCACCACCACACCAACACCACTGCGCCTCTATCACCCACCACCATCAAACCACCACTTTCTGCCTATCACCACCGCCATCACCACCACTACACCACCCACACCAGCACCACTACTTACCTCTATCACCACCACCATCACCACCACCACCCACCACCACCGCCATCCCACACCACCCATCACCCACCCACACCAACACCACTACTTGCCCTCTATCACCACCACCATCACACCACCAACACCACCCATCCACACCACCTACCACCCACCAACACCACTACTTGCCCTCTGCACACCACCATCCACCACCACTACCACCACCCACACCCACACCACTACGCCTCTATCACCACCACCATCACCACCACTACCACCCACACACCCACACCACTGCGCCCTCTATCACCACCACCATCCACACCACCACCACCACCACCCACCAACACCACCTGCTTACCACCATCACCACCACCGCCTGCACCACCCACCACCACCCACACCCACCACTGCTTGCCTCTATCACCACAATCCACACACCACTACCACCACCACACCCACCACTGCTTGCCCTCTATCACCACCATCCACACCACCACCACCACCCACACCAGCACCACTCACTTGCCTCTCTCACCACCGCCATCCACCACCACTACCACCACCCACACCAACACCACTGCTTACCCTCTATCACCACCACCATCCACCTCCTACCACCCACACCACCACTACTTGCCCTCTGTCACCACCACCATCCACACCACCACTACCACCACACCAACACCACTCTTGCCCTCATCACCACCACCACCACCCACACCAACACCACTGCCCTGCCCTCTATCACCACCACCATCACACCACCCTGCCACCACCCACACCAGCACCACTACGCCCTCTATCATCACCACCACCATCCACCACCACCACCACAGCCCACACACCAGCACCACTACTTGCCCTCTATCACCACCACCATCCACACCACCACTGCCACCACCCACACCAACACCACTACGCCCTCCTATCACCACCACCATCAACACCACCACCACCCACACCAACACCACTGCTTACCCTCTGTCACACCACCATCCACACCATCACCACTACTTTCCCTCTATCACCCACCACCATCCACACCACCACCACCACCCACACCAACACCACTACTTGCCTCTATCACCACCACCATCCACCACCACTACCACCCACACCAGCACCACTGCGCCCTCTGTCACCTGCACCATCCACCCACCACTACCACCCACCAACACCACTGCTTGCCTCTGTCACCACCGCCATCCACACCACTACCCACCACCAACACCAACACTGCCTGCGCCTCTGTCACCACCACCATCCACACACCACTACCACCACCCACACACCAGCACCACTGCTTGCCTCTGTCACCTCCATCCACCACACCACCCACACACCAACACTGCGCCCTGTCACCACCACCATCACACCACCAACACCACTGCTTGCCCTCTGTCAGCCACCATCCACAACGCCACCACCACCCACCAGCACCACCTACTTGCCATCTGTCACCACCATCACGCCAGCACCACCCACACCACCGCCACCGTAATCCACCACTACCGCCACCCACACCAGCACCACTGCGCCATTGTCACCACCGCCTCACACCACCACCACCCACACCAACACCACTGCTTGCCCTCTGTCACCGCCATCCACACCACCGCCGCCCACCACCCACGCCAACGCAACCTGCTTGCCATCATCACACCACCATCCGCACCACCACCTTCCCACCATCCACACACCACCACCTGCACCCACCCAACACCACTGCGCGCCTCTATCACCACCCCATCCACACCACCACTACCGCCACCACCACGCAACACCACTGCTTGCCCTCTGTCACCCACCATCCACACCACCACCACCACACCAACACCACTGCTTCGCACTCTGTCACCACCACCATCACACCACCAACACCTCGCCCACTGCTCTATCACCACCATCCACCCGCCACCCACCCTACTTGCCCTCTGTCACCACCACCATCCACACCACCACCACCCACACCACCACCGCTAATCCACTCACCACTACCACCCACACCAGCACCACTGCTTGCCCTTATCGCCACCACCATCCACACCACCACCACCCACCACCAACACCACTGCTTGCCTCTGTCACCGCACCATCCACGCCACCACCCCACCCACCAGCACCACTACACCTCTGTCCTACCACCATCCCACCACCACCCATCCACACCACCACCACCCACCAACACCACTAGCGCCCTCTGTCCTCACCACCACCATCCACACCACCACTACAACCCACACCAGCACCACTGCGCACTCTGTCACCACCACCATCCCACACCACCACCCACACCAACACCTCTGCCCCCTCTTCCACCACCATCCACCCACACCACCCACACTACTTGCCCTCTCACCACACCACCACCACTCCTCCCCCCACACCACCGCCACCACCCACCAGCACCCTGCGCCCCTCTATCACCACCACCATCACACCACCACCGCCACCAACACCTTGCCTCTCTCCATCCACACCACAACCACCACCACCACCCACACCAACACCACTCTTGCCACTCTCACCACCACCATCCACCCACCACCCACACCAACACCTCTTGTCCTTTATCACCACCACCACCATCCACACTGTCACGTGCCTGTGGCTCAGGCTGCATAGCAGAGCATATGTTCACGCCTCTATTCACAAGCTATTAACATTAGTGTACATTATATTATTTCTTAGTTCTTAGGTTAGTATATTTATGTATGTTATTTATATGCATCATTGTGTTACTCTGTTAAGTCCCTTTCAAGTAGTGTTAATTAGTATATAAGTATCTGCAATGTCCTGTCACATGATATGAAACGCTCTTCCCCAGTAGCAACCGTGGCATATGTTAGCAGTGTCCATTCATTCTCTAGCCTTGACCCTTCAACACCAACACCCCTCACCAACACCAACACCCACACCACCACCCCCACAACACCAACCTCCACACTAATACCCACACCCTCACTCAACACCAACACCCCACCAACACCCAAGCACCCCTCACTAACACAAACACCAACACTTACACCAACAATCTACTAATTCAACAACTCAACACCCCCACCAACACCAACACCCTCACCAACACCTCAAACACCCCTCACCAACACCAACACTCAATTCAACACCAAACAACTTCACTCAACACCAAACACCTCAATTTCAACACCAACAATCTACAGTAAACACCAACACCTAAAGCACCACCAACACTTTCACCCAACACCACCACGCCCACCAACACCCCCACCAACACCAACACCCCACCAACACAACAACCCACACCAACACCAACAACTCACCAACACCAACTCTCACCAACACCCAAACACCCTCACCAACACCAACACCCCACCAACAATCAAATCAACTCTGCCAATCAACCCCAACACCAACCAACTACCAAGTGCCCCAACACCCACACCAACACCAAACCCCACCAACTTCAACAACTCTCACCAAAACCAACAACTTAACCAACACCAACTCTCACTGAGCCACAAACAATCTACACTAAAACCACCCTTAAACAAACACCAACACCTCTCACTAACACCAAAGTCTCCCTCACTAACACCATCACCCACACTTAACAGCAAACACCCCCGCCAACACCACCAAACCAACACCCACACCCCTCACCAACACCACAAAACCCCCACCAACACCAACACCCCTCACTAACACCCACACCTCAATAACACCAAATAATCTACACCAACACCACCTCAACACAACTCACTAAAAACCAAATATCCTAACCAACACCAACAACTTCATTCAACCCCAACAACTTCACTAACCCCAACACCCCCACTCAACACCAACACCCACACCAACACCAACACCCCTCACTAACACCAACACCCCACCAACTAACACCAACACTAACACCAACACCCTCACTGACACCAACACCCTAACCACCACTAACACTCACTTAACACCAACCCCACACCAACACCAACAATCTCACCCAACACCAACACCTCACCAACCCAACAACACAAACCCCCACCAACACCAACACCCCCACCAACACCAAACAACCCACACCAACAACTAACACCAACCCACCAACACCAAACACCAATCACCAACAATCAAACACCTAACCAACTCAAACACTCTCACCAACCCCAAACACCCCCACCAACACCAAACACCCCACCAACAAGCCAAACACCCACACCAACCCCTGCACACCAACCCCACCAACAACTGTTCAACCCCACCACCAACACCCCACCACCAACAATCTTACCAACACCAACACCCCTCACTCAACACGAAACCCACACTAACACCAACACCCTCACTAAACACCCCACACAGCAACAGACCCACACCAACCCAACACACCTCACCCACACCAACACCCCACCAACACCAACACCCCACCATCACCAACACCCACACACACACCAACACATACACCAACACCAGCACCTCACCAACACCAACACCCCAACACCACACCACACTAACACCAACACTTCAATTCAACACCAACACCCCTCACTAACCTGTCCGAGAATTGCTGTTCGACACCACAACCGCATCCAGCCCATACGTAACGAACTGATCATAAGAACAGCCCAGTCCCAACCTTGTAAAAATTATCAATAACATGTAATAAATCAGTGTATTCACTCCCTGGCAAACACTGCCCTTACACTGTCACTATGTTGAAATGAACTGTAGTTTGAGCTGATCCCCATCTGTTTATATGTCTTATCTTGGTGTCACTTATGCCACTTGCATATTATTTGCAATTCAAACCCATTCTCACCATGTAAATTTTCACAGCCTTCTGGCCAAGCCTTTCAATAAACCGTTAATTACACACATTATTTTTACTATCAACACCAGCAACTTCACCAACACCAACACCCTCACCAACACCAACACCCCACCAACACCATTCAACTCCCCAATCAACACACCAAACATCCCCACACTAACACCAACACTCTCACCAACACCAACAACCCCACTAACACCACAACCCACACTAACACCACTCTTAACACTCAACACCCCTCACCAACACCAACACCCTCACCACCAACACCCCTCACCAACACCAACAATCTACAACACCAACACCTACACTAACACCAACCCACCCAACAACACCAAACATCCCACCACCACCAACACCTCACTACCATCACAATCACCAACACCACCACTCCACCAACATTCAAACCCCACCAACACCACATCACCCAATCTCCAACAGCAACACCCCCACCAACACCAACACCCACACCAACACCCACACCCTCACCACACCAACACCCCCACTCAACACCAACACCCCCACTCAATCAATCCAACACCCTCACTCAACAACAACACCCCTCACCAACACCAAATCTAACCAACACCAACCCCAACCAACAACCCAAACAACACCAACACACCACACCACCAACCAACTTAACCAACACCAACACCTCACTAACCAAACACCAACACCTCACCAACACCAACACCTCACCAACACCAACACCCTCACTAACATCAACACCCCCACTAACACAACACCTCACCAACACCAACACCCCCACCAACACCAAAACCCCTCAACACCAACACCCCAACAACTTCACCAACACCAACAACTCTCACCAACACCAACACCAACACTAACCCAACACCAACACCCCTCACCAACACCAACACCTCACCAACAACAACACCCCAACCAACACCAACACCCCTCACTACCCAACAACAACACCTCTCCACCAACACCAACACCCACCACAAACACCAACAACTTCACCAACACCAACCCTCACCAACACCAACACCTCCCCAACACCAACATCACCCACCATTCACCAACTCAACACCCACACCCAACACCAACACTACAGTAACACCAACACTTCACTAACACCAAACACCTTACCAACACCAACACCAACACCCTCACAAACACCAACACCCACACCAACACCAACACCTACACTAACACCAACACCCCTACCAACACCAACACCCCTCACCAACACCAACACCCCCACTAACACCAACACCCTCACTAACACCAACACCCCTCACCAACACCAACACCCACACTAACACCAACACCCTCACTAACACCAACACCCTCACTAACACCAACACCCTCACTAACACCAACACCCCACCAACACCAACACCCCCACTAAACCAACACCCACACTAACACCAACACCTCACTAACACCAACACCCTCACCAACACCAACACCCTCACTAACACCAACACCTCCACTCAACACCAACACCTCTCACCAATAATACAACAACACCCCACTAACACCAACACCTCACTAACACCAACACCCCACTAACACCAACACCCACACTAACACCAACACCCTCACTAACACCAACACACTAACACCAACACCCCTACTCAACACCAACACCCACACTAACACCAACACCCTCACTAACACACAACACCCACATTAACACTGTTATTAACCCTCCACCCAGTACTACGAACCACGCCATCTATTGTCTTGATCTACCTACCTGTACTACTAACCACGCTATCTAGGGACGAGATACGGTATGACTTTCTTTTTAACAGTCCGCTTTTCCATATCCTGGTTGTTGCTTACTTCTCAAGTCTTTTGTGAGCTCCACCTGAGGAGAGTCACTTGGTCTGGGAAGTGACCACAGGATCATTTATCTTCTAAACCCACGGCAAAGTGATTACCTATCGTCTCTACAAACTCAGCCCACTGTCTGCATTGGTCCTCACTTAAGAACTCTGTAATCTTGTATTGGCTCCACGTCCTCATCTTGCTTAACGATTGTTTTGCCTTATTAATATGTATATGCCTACAGGCTAAGCCTGGCTGGGTACTTATGTTGAATATTTTTTTAGTGTTATGGGTGTTTTTATTATACACAACGAAAACCGCACCTTTTGTCTGCCACCCTTTTTATAGAGTCCGATTGTCTTTGTTTTTTTATTGTTGTTACCTGTTGGGATCTGCAGACTTTAACTATATTCTAAATCCTCAACTGTAACAAATGGCGACCGTGACAGACACGTAACTTTAAGTACCATATTCTTCCTCCTGTTACCAAAGTGCTAATTATTCTCCCAGTCACTTCTGTCTTCACAATTGTTTTTACGGTTGCCCTTCATATGTGCATATTGATACACTGTATAAGTAAGAGTGACAGACGTAGATATTAGGTTCCGCGTCACAAGGCTTACCTGTTACGGGCAGTCATGTAGTAAGCTCCTGTCGAGTGTGTTAAACTGGATTCGTTTTAATGCCGTACCTCACCAGATGTCTTGTATAGTCACTAAAGGCTTAGGTGAAGTGACATCTTGAATGCCCGCCTACCAGACCCCACAATTATCTCACTATTGTTCTTCTCATTATCTCATCTGTGTTCAATCATACCAAACCCAGGCTGTTAATCCGATCTATATAAATGCCGCAATACCTCTTTCAAGCATACTGTGGCCAGTTAATCTCGATCTTTATATTAATGCCAGAATACGCCATACCTCTTTCAAGCCCT
>NW_024732569.1:0-6214 GCF_018991925.1 Homarus americanus
GGTGTACCTGGGAGTGTCAGCGGTGAACCTGGGAGTGTCAGCGGTGTACCTGGGAGTGCCAGAGGTATACCTGGGAGTATCAGAGGTGTACCAGGGTGTGTCAGAGGTGTACCTGGGAGTATCAGAGGTGTACCTGGGAGTGTCAGATGTAATGAGACAAAACTCACAAGAAGAAGATTACATATAGGTAGAATATTGATAGTATAAGAGTATAAAGAGAGGAAGACTTTGGTAGCGTGGCCGTGATAGTTATTTACTCTTATCGTACACTGGTCGTGTCTTACACGTCAATACACATCTATTACGTTCTTAAAGGCGACTTCTCAAACACTGCTTCGTTACAACTCTTTATTAATTACGAACATGACATGGACACATTAATAACACCTTCTATTGAAGTTACTAGGACATTATGTTTACGTTACTAGGACCTCATATTACGTTACTAGACACTCTGATTCTCGGACACGAACATGAAATGAATACACTTCCCACGTAAGTAACTCATCCCACGGAAAGCTCTGACAAACACTCACGTGACCTAGGGGAAGCCTAGCAGGTAGTCTGCTTAGCTGGAACACTGGTGTCGGGAGGGCGACTGCTTAGCTGGGACACTGGTATCGGGAGGGCGACTGCTTAGCTGGGACACTGGTATCGGGAGGGCGACTGCTTAGCGGGGACACTGGCGTCGGGTGGGCGACTGCTTAGCTGGGACACCGGAGGGAAGTCTCGGTCCTGACCGGAGGCGACTTGCCTCCGGCCTCTGACTTCGGCTCGAGCAGGCCTGGTGGTGTCGTAGCTGGCCACCTTGTTACAAGACAACTACTTCTCTGCGAATCCTCGAGGGAGAACCAGGACGTCCTATATATTGGGAAGCGAGCCGTCAGGTTCAGCTGGTCTGGGGGGCGGCGAAGGGTCTCTTTACATTTGACCCCGCAAATGTGCGGTCAGGCCTGGACCTTTTCAGAACTATCTGGGAAAGTCATCAGGTGGGGCCATGTGTATATTGGGAGAGCAACCGTGAGAGTTCCCCTACACTTGACTTCCCAAACGTCGGGCCAGACTGGAGTTTCTGAGATGTAAGGAGAAGTCGTCAGGTGGGGCCGTGTAACACGAGAGGCCTTGAGTTGGGCTCCAAGGGTTACAAGTGACCTGGCTAATTGTGAGGTCAGGTCTGGACTTCTTTCTGCGGTGTAGGTTATTGTATATTGGGAGAGAGTCGGCTGGTGCCTTCTTACATGTGTGACATGGGAGGGGGAGCTAGTTGGTTTACAATCCTTGGTCAACCGCAGAGTTACCCTACACTTGACCTGGGCTAATGTCCGGTCAGACTGGAGTTTCTGAGATGTAAGCTGTGGTCTGACAACCCCTCACTACACCTCCCGCCAAGACCAAAGCTTACATGCTCAGAGAACTGATGACACATTTAAAGTAGACAGTAACATCATGTGCAGTATCTAATATAGTCCCTGAGGCGATAATGCATCCTTACATTTATAAATTATAACATTAGAGATGTATGTTTTTCTACTGGCATAGTTTGATCTGACAAAGCTTACTATACCTCCCGCCAAGATTAAAGCTTCTATGACAGGAGAAAAAAATAAACACATACACAGTAAGTGAACATAGAGTGATCTAAAGATCCTTCATATCTAGCATAGTGTCCGAGGCAAACTTGCAAATCACATTCTACAAACAAAATCAGGTGTTACATTGCCTAACCAGGCCGTGTCAAAATAATAATTCATCTCAGTCAGTAAATGGCTACAACATTGTGTTTGGTAATACAAAACATTGATCAGATGAACTCATAGAAAAAGTGACTAATCTTTTAAAAAACAACATTCTTTGTAGTACAAAAAATCAGAGAATGAAATACTTCATACAAAATGCTCCTGCTTCACATGTTAGGGTGTTATATCTTTTTATTACACATCAGCAACGTCAACAACATCAGTACATTTGTTGGGTTCAGCATGGCTCAAGTCCTCCATCCAGCTGGTATCTGAACATAAGGAATGCTGGCAGCACAACAACGGTAGTCGATTGGTCCTTCTGATTATCCACCTTGTCATCGTCGACTTTCTTCTGATGTCAGCACAGCGTCTCTTCTGTCTTCACATAGCACGTTTTTCTTTCTTCAATACCACACTTTGTAGGTCGTGTCACCACATCTGACTTCTTCTCACTTCCTCCTGGTTTCTATAATATTCCAGATGATTTTTCTGTTCACCTGCGCTTCCTCTACGTTTAGAGCATTTTCATATTCCAGACGATTTTTCTGCTCATCTGCGTTTCTTTATACCTCTTCGTTTTCCGTCATATTCCAGATGAATTTTTCTGCTCCATCTGTATTTCTTTATACATCTTCGTTTTCAACATATTCCAGACGATTTTCTGTTCATCTGCCGACGGCCCTCTCCGGCCGGGATGAGCCGGTCCACTGTTTGGGCTGTCGTCTCCTTAGATAACTCGTAAGGCAGGTTCCGCGGACCAGGCCTCGCCCTCCGTACGTGAGTGTCGGCGAGACCAAAGACCGTCCTGTCTTACACCTTCCACAGTGGTGAATCCCTCCCTGGCTGGGCTCACCAGGGTTCGTTGTGTGGCACTTCATTCCACACTCCTTAACTTCCTAGTAGAAAAATATTAACTCTTCTTAATCCTAGACCAGGTAGGACTTGAAAGAAGTGGGGTGGTGCGTGGCGGGGGTGGTGCTGCATTCCTCACGCTGCTTCTTCTCTTCGTATATGTGCTGTGGACGGATTCCGGCTAGCCATGGGCGGTACTGTGTGTGATATTTGACAGAAACAATCCTAAAGGGATGATGGATTAGTTGGAAGTGCATTCGCAAAAAGAAACAAATATTTACTTTATAAGTTACGTCAATGTTTGGTAGCTATTATTTCCGTCACGACAATTTTCTCATTAGGCTGGGTCGGGGAGTGAAGCTCTGCTCATTACATTGAATATTATTTATCACTACGCGTCAAAGAGAACATTACAAATCATACTAGCATAAAAACACACTGAGTGAAGCTCTGTAATTATCGCAATATTAAGTAACACTAATCACCGATTTCGAAGCATAACTCACAGGACAAAACATATGGGGATTGGTGGTCACACTGGACGGTGCGCGGCTGGCCAGGCCGGCGCGGGGCGAGGCGTGGCGGGTGAGGTGGGGGGAGCCGGGGCGTGGTTGATCGGGCCAGGCCGGGGCTTTGCGGGGCTTTGCGGGGCGGGGCGGGGCGGAGCGGGGTAGGGCAGTGCAGGGCGGAGCAAGGCGGGAACGGATGGGTACGGAGGGTGAGGTGAGGGTTAGGACAGGGAGGAGGATGTAGGTTAAAAGACATGTTAAGTTATAACAGTTAGTACAGACACCGCTTTCATAACTGAAACAATTTCTACGTTCAACACTGACCAACAATCAAACTGCTCTTGGGCTACTGAGAATGTCACAGATCGCGGGGGACACTGAGAAATCACGTTAAGCACTGAACATATTTCTAGAAAAAAAAATTCGCGCATACCACGACGAGAGACATTTACTTGAGCTGTAACGGTGACACACTAGGCCACTTTTCACGCTACGACACGGGAATTACTTATTACACAATTGTAGACAAACTTAGACTGAAACAAATGAAGGATGAAACGAGCCAGGTGTTATGGCTAACCGAGGGAAGGCGTGAGTTTACGTTAAGTTCGCTGCTACCATTATAATAACTAAGCGAGGGAGGCGTGAATTACACATATAGTTCGCTGTCACCTATAACAAGGGACAAGGAAAGCGTGAATTACATATAGTTCGCTGTCACCTATATAATGTAACTATATCTTGCATGAACTCCTTATCACGCACTTTCGAACAATACTCAAACAACGAGTCAGGTGTTATGGCTAAAATGAGGGAGGGCATGGGTTTACGTTAAGTACACTGTTACCAATAACAAGGGACGAGGGAAGCGTGAATTACGTATAGTTCGCTGTCACCTATAACAAGGGACAAGGAAGGCGTGGGTTACACATAGTACGCTGCCGCCATTGTAATGATACGAACTTTTAGAGTAGAAGATATAGAGATAGAGTATAAAAGAGAGGAAGACTTTGGTAGCGTGGCCGTGATAGTTATTTACTCTTATCGTACACTGGTCGTGTCTTACACGTCAATACACATCTATTACGTTCTTAAAGGCGACTTCTCAAACACTGCTTCGTTACAACTCTTTATTAATTACGAACATGACATGGACACATTAATAACACCTTCTATTGAAGTTACTAGGACATTATGTTTACGTTACTAGGACATCATATTACGTTACTAGACACTCTGATTCTCGGACACGAACATGAAATGAATACACTTCCCACGTAAGTAACTCATCCCACGGAAAGCTCTGACAAACACTCACGTGACCTAGGGGAGGCCTAACAGGTAGTCTGCTTAGCTGGAACACTGGTGTCGGGAGGGCGACTGCTTAGCTGGGACACTGGTATCGGGAGGGCGACTGCTTAGCTGGGACACTGGTATCGGGAGGGCGACTGCTTAGCGGGGACACTGGCGTCGGGTGGGCGACTGCTTAGCTGGGACACCGGAGGGAAGTCCCGGTCCTGACCGGAGGCGACTTGCCTCCGGCCTCTGACTTCGGCTCGAGCAGGCCTGGTGGTGTCGTATCTGGCCACCTTGTTACAAGACAACTACTTCTCTGCGAATCCTCGAGGGAGGACCAGGACGTCCTATATATTGGGAAGCGAGCCGTCAGGTTCAGCTGGCCTGGGGGGCGGCGAAGGGTCTCTTTACATTTGACCCATAAATGCGGTCAGGCCTGGACCTTTTCAGAACTATCTGGGAGAGTCATCAGGTGGATATTGGGAGAACAACAGAGTTCCCTACACTTGACTTCCCAAGCGTGGACCAGACTGGGTTTCTGAGACGTAAGGAGAAGTCGTCAGGTGAGGCCGTGTAACACAGAGCCTTGAGTTGGGCTCCAAGGGTTACAAGTGACCTGGCTAATTGTGAGGTCAGGTCTGGACTTCTTTCTGCGGTGTAGGTTATTGTATATTGGGAGAGAGTCGGCTGGTGCCTTCTTACATGTGTGACATGGGAGGGGGAGCTAGTTGGTTTACAATCCTTGGTCAACCGCAGAGTTACCCTACACTTGACCTGGGCTAATGTCGGGACAAGTCTGGCTTTCCTCGCGATGTAAGCTGTGGTCTGACAACCCCTCACTACACAGAGGTGTACCAGGGAATGTCAGTGGCGTACCTGGGAGTGTCAGAGGTGTACCTGGGAGTGTCAGAGGTGTATTTGGGAGTGTCAGAGGTTTACCTACGAGTGTCTGAGGTGTACCTGGGAGTGTGAGAGGTGTACCTGGGAGTGTCAGTGGAGTACCTGGGAGTGTCAAAGATGTACCTGGGAGTATAGGAGGTGTACCTGGGAGTGTCAGAGGTCCACCTGAGAGTGTCGGAGGTGTACCTGGGAGTGACGGAGGTGTACCTGGGGGTGTCTGAGGTATACCTGGGAGAGCCAGAGGTGTACCTGGGAGTATCGGAGGTGTACCTATGAGAGTGTCAGAGAGGTACACCTGGGAGCGTCAGAGGGGTAATTCTACAGAGTGTCCAGAGGTGTGCCTGGTAGTGTCATTGGTGTACCTGGGTGTGTCAGAGGTGTACCTGGAAGCATCAGAGGAGTACCTGGAAGTGTCAGAGGTGTACCTGGGAGTGTCAGCGGTGTGCCTGGGAGTGTCTGCGGTGTACCTGGGAGTGTGAGGGGTATACCTTGGAGTATCAGAGGGGTACCTGGGAGTGTCAGATGTGTACCTGGGAATGTCTGAGGTGTACCTGGGAGTGTCAAAGGTGTGCCTGGGAGTGTCTGAGGGCTACCTGGGAGTGTCTGAGGTGTACCTGGCAGTGTCTGAGGTTGTACCTGGCAGTGTCAGCGGTGTACCTGGGAGTGTCAGCGGTGAACCAGGGAGTGTCAAAGGAGTACCTGGGAGTGTCAGAGGTGTACTTGGGAGTATCAGAGGTGTACCTGGGAGAGTCAGAGGTGTACCTGGGAGAGTCAGAGGTGTACCTGGGAGTGTCAGGGGTGTACCTGGGAGTGTCAGCGGTGATCCTGGGAGTGTCAGCGGTGTACCTGGGAGTGCCAGAGGTATACCTGGGAGTATCAGAGGTGTACCTGGGAGTGTCAGAGGTGTACCTGGGAGTG
>NW_024732570.1:0-28704 GCF_018991925.1 Homarus americanus
AGGCTTTAGAAATGTTAACTAGTTTCAGCTTTCAAATATGTTTACTGTATAGAGGCAAACAGTTAATTATATGATAAACATAAACTTTAAGAAATACCCCTCACATATATTAAGATAGTCTGTAGAAATAATAGACAGGAAATAAGATGTGGCATTATACTAAGGGAATAAATGTTTTCACGTTATATCAGATCAAATTAGGTTAAGTTATATATAAATTTCAACAAGTTCTCGCCAGAAGTTACAATTTCATGATGATGATGTTTCCTTAACCACCAAGTGACTGTACATTAATATACACTGTGGTTTGTTGAAGGTGCGCCATAATTTGTCCTAAGAGTGGTAATTGGAAATAAGTTCTTCGTTCTTCGTGGAAAAATGTAAACTTTAATAAGAGTTGAATGACAAAATATGTTTAATAATAGTAATCTTGACACTGTCGAACTGTAAAATTAACATCCGACCAATATGTTATAAAATGTGTAAAGCAGAGTACAGCAACTAGGGAAATGTAAACGAACAACAGTATCTGGCATGAAAAGTACAATTTGAAAAAAAAAATGTTGTGCATAGGTGTTAATTACACAACGTTTCATGTTTTTAGGTGTTGTAAACATGTGGTCGTATTTCTTATGAAAATTTATCTTACTTTTTGAAAACATAGATTAAATGAATATAGGAGCAACCATCTGTCTGAGTACTGTGAATTATATAATGTCCTTACCAGTGTGTGTGTGTGTGTGTGTGTGTGTGTGTAACTGCAGTTTCTTAATTCTAAATGCCAAATATGTTGTATGTGTCTGGAGAATGCGTAGACTATATAATTTCACATATTTCAAACTATAGTTAGAACTTTAACAGTGTTCAGGAATCATTTAAGCTTACATGGAAGTTTTATGTTTCCTAATTAGAACTATAAACACTGAAACGAAAAGAGAATTTTGCAATACGTAAAGTAAACGAAGACGTGTGTATGAAATATTTATCATTTTGTGTTAATCTCTCTCTCTCTCTCTCCTCTTTTGTTTCAAAATGCCAGGCAAGTTGTATTCCAGCCGGGCGGAGAACAACTTCAAAGACTCTTTACATCGTCTTACAAACAATTTGGACAATATCTCTGTAAAAGATTTGCATGAATGTTTTCATTTACATTTTTAAGGTTTTAAAGCCAGAGGCGCAAAGTAATGCCACTTACATCCAGGATAATTACAGAAAGTTCCGGGGAAGTACTTACATTTTGCATTGTGACTGCTTGGTGGGTGCGGGGAAAGTGCTTTCTTGTGTTTCACCAATTGTTGTGTTGTGTGGAGATGCGTGTTCCTTTCCCTGCGTCCTAGACAGTAACGCAACGAAAGGTTTACCGTACTATGTGTTGTCATCTAGTAATAATAATAATAATAATAATAATAATAATAATATCATCATCATAATCATCAATAGATAATGAATATAATTCCAGAAAGACGAGGTACAGTGCAGTATTTGAGACGTCTGACAGCCAATCCAAATTCACCTGTATTCTTGTTATACAGTGATGGGCCACCTGACTTAAACTTCTTAAAAGGTATCCACAACTCCCAGGGCAGGTTGCTTTATAACTCTCTACACACAAGTAATGACCTTCAGTTGGTCTTGACTCTTGACAGTGAAGTAAACGATGCTTCAAGCGGGTTTTGTTCGCCGCTTTATGAATATGTGCACAGATTTGAAAGCCGTCAAGAGGAGCTCCCGAGCCTTGTTGTAATTCTCCAGTATGAGATGAACGCACCAAATACATATAGCTTAGTTAGATAAATAGGGTAATTAAAAAAAGCAGAAACGCGAACAATTTTCACCTTGTGTTATGTATG
Source organism: Homarus americanus (assembly GCF_018991925.1). Classification (NCBI taxonomy): domain Eukaryota; kingdom Metazoa; phylum Arthropoda; class Malacostraca; order Decapoda; family Nephropidae; genus Homarus; species Homarus americanus. The sequence goes on from NW_024732570.1 coordinate 1,851, forward strand.
TGATATATCTCTTAATATGTCATTGCTGACTAGTTGTTGAAGCGCAGTAATATATTATATAAAACAATCTTTCTGGGAGAATTATGAGGTTTGGATATATATCTGGCAGGATACGCCGCTCGGAAATGATTATTTCTTCAGGCGATTGTGTCTAAAAGAAGAATAGATAGAATTAGGGAAAAATCGAATATGGCAAAAATGCAGCTACTGTGAATGGCACAAGTCATGCACGACGACACACCACGACTAGTCTAGTCTCGTCATGGATGGGACAGACATGCACGACGACACACCACGACTAGTCTAGTCTCAGTCATGGATGGGACAGACATGCACGACGACACACCACGACTAGTCTAGTCTCAGTCATGGATGGGACAGACATGCACGACGACACACCACGACTAGTCTAGTCTCAGTCATGGATGGGACAGACATGCACGACGACACACCACGACTAGTCTAGTCTCAGTCATGGATGGGACAGACATGCACGACGACACACCACGACTAGTCTAGTCTCAGTCATGGATGGGACAGACATGCACGACGACACACCACGACTAGTCTAGTCTCAGTCATGGATGGGACAGACATGCACGACGACACACCACGACTAGTCTAGTCTCAGTCATGGATGGGACAGACATGCACACAAAACTCCAGAGAATATGTGAGAAATCCATTCTGACCTTTCAGTTACCCCGGGAACAAGAGACTCCCCTCAAATATTGACAGTGAGATAGAGAGCCAAGATATACACCTGCATGTACAAGTAGACAGTCCATGCCTGTGTCTGCCAGCCTGAGTCTCTCAATTATTTACAGATTATGTGGGTCGCTGCTAACATGATGTTGTCAGGTGTCAGCAGAGTGAGCACCTCTTTCATTCAGCCTGTGATGGTCAGCGGGGGAGGCGATAAGTGTGATAGTAGGGCTCAAGTGAAGGTGCAAAAATTCTTTTATATTTTCCCTTAATCTTACTGAACTTCTGCGTATGAACAGGGGTCCCTACCACGGCGCCAGAAGAGCAACAAAAGCAATCCTAGGTTTTGTTTTATTTCACACAAAGTCCGATCGTTCGTCTTACTTTTAAGCAACGTGAACCTCTATCGGAGATTGCCCGTGCTAACTGTGTGGTCGTAATAGCATTTTACCGACTCGAACTAGGAAACACGAGGCTACATACAGTATACAGTGTATATCTCAACAGTCCATATACACACGGACTTCCAAATACAAACAATACCTCACTAGTCGGGAATCGAACCCTGGACCTCTATGCCGTGGTAGCGACCCTTGTTCACACGCACACTGAAATTCCACTGTAGGAGAAGATAAAATACACAATAAGAGGATCACTGTATTTTTCAATGGTGGGTTACAGACGGTCGTAATATACAATTCTCTCGTTTTTTTTTGGGGGGGGGTGTTTTATCTTCTCTTGGGTGTTAATGGTATAAATGGATATCAGTGTTATGTGTCTCCATACCTGTGTTGTGTTATAAATATGTTCATCAGTACTTTCAATTTGTGTGTAATTTAATTCACGTACGAAACTGAAACAACAAATTTCTTCTTTTACATAGGAATTTCTTTTGCGACTCTATACAATACGTGTTACATTATACCACTGAAGCTACATATTTTTATCTCTTTCTTTTTGATAATTTTTTGGGGCAATCTCAGGAATACAAATCTTTTGGGTAATGTAGTGATCAGCTTCTATAACATCTCTATTTGTTTTGCGAATTGTTTAAAGTAAAGTTCGTCTCACTTCTCTTTTGTTAGAATTGGGTGTGTGTGTGTGTGTGTGTGTGTGTGTGTGTGTGTGTGTGTGTGTGTGTGTGTGTGTGTGTGTGTGTGTGTGTGTGTGTGTGTGTGTGTGTGTGTTTGTGTGTGTGTCATCTTTTCCATTCACTAAGAAAATTTTGGTTGTTGTTGAGATACTGGCTCACCCAGGGCGGTCTTCGTACAATGGTACACGTGAAATCATAAATCTCAGCTATACAAAAGATATCGCTTACGTCAACCTACACACAGCGAAATTCCAAGCTAATTTAAGCTTCCTTTGAAAAGTTGGAAAATTATTCATAACACTTTTCAGCTTTAGAAACAATTCAAAGAAAAAAGAGAGAGAGAGAGAGAGAGAGAGAGAGAGAGAGAGAGAGAGAGCAATACAACATTAAAGACCTCAGAGTGGTCTGCAGCTACACTAACAAGAGGATGAATATTTAAGTGACCCATGATACCAGGTAGTTTCTCTTTCTCTCTCTCTCCCTCTCTCTCTCTCTCTCTGTTTCAATATTTAATTTCTTCATGTATTTAAGAGAATGATAACAAAGACAGTAACAATGAAAGTAGTAAGGCTGAAGCCATTAATATTTGAAGTATTAATGATACAAAGAATAATAATAACCATAATAATAACAATAATGATATTTTGATTATGAACCTTTACTTCTGTAAAATATATCTAGAATGAGGTACAACTTTGAGCCAGGCCTTAGCGTACATCAATAGTCTTTCCAACTCTTCATCGTGAGTCGAGAACGTGAAACATGTTTTGGGTGTTTCTCCTGCCCGTCTCACACGCCTCAGAAGTTCACAGTTTGCCCGTCTCTCACGTTACCTTAGATTTTACACCATGTTGGCTCTGATAGAAATTCCGGCTAGGGTCCTTTCTGTGCTCAAGCTAACCCTCACTACAGTTACTACAGTTTTCATCATAGCCATCGTCCTCGTCACTCCCCTACACTGCCATTGCCATTTCCACGCTACCATCTCTAACCTCTTCTCTCCTGTCATAAAACACCACTGCTGCCCTCTTCAACTACCAACCATTATCAGATTATCTCTCTGACAAGTATTTTCTCATACCACAAAATATCGCCAGTGTCAACCAAACCATCAACCAAAACAATCATCACCTTCGACTTATATCCACCACCATCACAGTTCACTATCATCCTTACAACCACCATCATCCCTACCATCACCATCACCACTAATTATCACTACTGTCTCCCACACCATCCACCAGAATCCCCTTTCCCCATTCCTTCCCCTACATCAATCATCGGAACCTCTATCGATCAATACACAAATACCACCACCACCACCATCACCACCACCACTACCACCATCACCACCAACTACCACTATCACTAGCCACCATCCTCACCACAATCACCATCACTACCACCATCACCACCACTACCACTATCACCACCTCCACTCTCCCATCAAACCACTAAATTCCACTGTCAATTAGGCTGAGCCGAAATCCGGGTCTCATCATTGCTGTGAATAATGGTCCCACACGTTGCAGTTATCTTCGACCTGCTTTGGGCCAAGTACTATAATTTGTCAAATGAATCACTCTCTACTTTATATACCTCGGGTTTTTCTCCTTTGTTATAATACTGAAGCTTCTTGAGGAATACTAAGGGCCCTTGAAGATACCTTTTGCTATGTCATAGGTAAACAAATATAATAAAAAATATTAATTAGCTATGAATGAATAAGTAACAAATCTATACATAGTCAAAAATAAATGAATGAATGAATAAATAAACATATAACATGAAAAGATATATGGACAGTGATTTTCATTCCCTTGAAATATTGTCAGCTATTTATTACGTAAATTTATCATACATTATCCTGCCATATTTACACACACACAATGTTTTACCCTCTTGGTATATTGCTAAATATTATGCACGAGATAAATCTGCTAGACGGAGCGCACTTCGCCAGACAAAACATAATTCACGGGCAAGAAAGTGGCAGGTTGGAGCTGCAAGATCTGCACCTCATATTATACTTGGTGCTGTGTTACACGGTCAGGGGTGCAGCCAAGACCCAAGTAAATTACCCTCGGTGTGGGAGGTAATATTGGCCTGGAACCCGGACAAGTGAGGCTCCTGCTCTGATCTCCGCTAATTAATAACATATATTCGTATGTGTATTTCGAGATTTGCTTACTCACTCATTCACACTTTGTGGCCACTGTCATCTCAGACTATCGCTAATTTCTTTTACGTCACAACATGATGTGATAAGTTGATATAACTGTTCTGTGTTAATTATAATGTCTGTCACTTCGTTCACAATGGAGTAATGTCATGGAATTTTTAGTCTTTTTTGTCCATAGGGTATATTGTCAACTGCTTCACTCAACCGTACATGCAACTCAGAGTTACGGAGATTTTGAAATTAAGACAAATTTTTGGGAAATCTTGATTGTGTAAAAACATTCGATGTGTAAAATAATATTCAATGTAGAAAATTGGCTTCCGTTTGTCTTAGGATGTGTCTCATGCTGCGGCTTGTCGTTTGTTGGTGCTGTTTATGCGTGTAGTTCTCTCCACCCCAGTTTTCACCATGTAAAGTGATTCATTCATTACATCTGACAAGAGCACTGTGAGGGCGGCAGGGAGAAAACATGATCAAGTTCCTTAACTAGTGTTCCCAAATGGCTTCAGAGTTAAGCAACCATCATCATATTTTACGGCAAGTGTTGTATTAACTGCATTTCTAATAAAGATTTATGTGTGTTGTAAGTATTTATCATGCTATAATAGTGCATAATTATTAAGTAAAGATATTAATAGTTTGCTTTTTTCTTGCACTGTAACGACTGTATTTGAAAATTTATATAGTTGTATTTATCGTATTAATTTCTCAATTTTCAACACCCGTAATACTGAAAAATGCCCCCCCCCCCAAAAAAAAAAAAAAAAAAAAAAAAAAATTATATATATATATATATATATATATATATATATATATATATATATATATATATATATATATATATATATATATATATATATATATATATATATTTCATGTAAATCCACAATGAAAACGTGATAATTTGATAAAATCACAAAATGGAAACAAATATTTTTTTAGTTTCTATATATATATATATATATATATATATATATATATATATATATATATATATATATATATATATATATATATATATATATATATATATATATATATATATATATATATATATATATATATATATATATATATATATATATATATTCTGTGCAAAAAATTCCTAAATACACTATATGCGAAATGAAAATAAATCACTACCGCATAATCCCTATTGCCTTATGTAGTAATTCTCAAGCACAACAGAATACTTAATTTTACTGGTATCAATAGCTTCTTCCTCCCCTGTAGGATATACAGGTATACACAAGCATTCTATAAATATTTAGTGGTGACCTCCACCTAGCAGATGATATTAAAAAAGTTTATCCAAAAATCTGGTGAAATCAAGCCTTCTCGAAACTTTTCCAGAGAAAGACGAAATATTCTAAATCAGGAGTAATAAGTATGCAAAAATATGAAGGCACAGAAATTCAGAGTTTATTATTAGAAACTGAAACAAAAAAATATATTGCATTCATCTTTAAGCTAATTTATCCCCTTTCAGTACAATGACTTATCCCCTTGAGTACAATGACTTATCCCCTTGAGTACAATGACTTATCCCCTTGAGTACAATGACTTATGCCCTTGAGTACAATGACTTATCCCCTTGAGTACAATGACTTATCCCCTTGAGTACAATGACTTATCCCCTTGAGTACAATGACTTATCCCCTTGAGTACAATGACTTATCCCCTTGAGTACAATGACTTATCCCCTTGAGTACAATGACTTATCCCCTTGAGTACAATGACTTAATCCTTTGGTGAACAATGTCTTAACCCCTGGAATACAAATACCTTGAGTAAGATGATTTTATTCAAAAGGGGTTAAGCTCTCGTACCCAAGTGGTTAAGTCATCGTATTCAGGGTTAAGTCATCGTACTCAGGGTTAAATTACCGTATTCAAGTGGTTAAGTCATCGTACTCAAGTAGTTAAGTCACTGTCCTCATGTGGTTAAGTCATTATACTCATGTGGTTAAATCATCGTAGTCAAAGTGGTCAAGTCAATGGACTCAAGTAGTTAAGTCATCCTACTCAAGTGGTTGTCATCGTGCTCAATAGGTCAAGTCATTGTACTCAAGTAGTTAAGTCATCGTACTCATGGTTAAATTTTCGTACTCAAGTGGTTGTCATCGTACTCAATAGGTTAAGTCATTGTATTCAGGGTTAAGTCATCGTACTCAACGGTTAACCTACCATATCTCCCTTACCCTTTGTCGTTATCTCCCCATAACATCTCTACCCCCCTTTATGCTCCCTCACCCCCCTTCCTTCTCTGACTCAACCCCGACACCAAAAGCTCATCTTACAACCATAAAATTTGTGCTTATCTTCTTTATCAGCCCCTCTGCCCCGAGCATAGCCTCTTGTCCTCTACTGTATACCCTTCAGCCTCTAACCTCGATTACCTCCTCCTCCTCCTCGTCTTCCTCTTCCTCTCTCTCTTCCTCTTCCCAATGTAGTTTATCCTCCAACCATTGTCTTCTCCTTCATTTGTTTTCCTGCACAACACAGCCTCTCATGCTTCCACCATTAGCATCCATGTCTTCGTCATTGATATATTTTTCTCTCATTTCTGTCTCTCCCCTCCACTTGCATGTCTTCTTTCTTCTCTCTACCTTCTTGCCTCCCTCCCTCACCCTTCCCTAGAACCCACACTGCCAGAGGGGTAATGGGTACGAAACTCCCCTCAGGCCACTACACCTTAATTGTTTTCTATAATTATATGAACCCGGGATGGGGGTTACTTGAGGCGGTGTTTAGAAGCTTCTGTCGTCTTCAGGTGTACTCCAACTACCTTTCATTTCAGTTCACTTAATTAGCCTATGAAACAAACAGCATAGGTACAGGTTCTAAGCGCAGGTGTAGGGATCTAGAGATTTTTCATCGTATCAAATTTTGTTTTATTGTCTCTTCTTTTCGTTGACAAAAAAAATGGAAATAATTATTGTTTATCACTTTTCTTTTCTTTTGTCTTAGATATATCCTTGTCAGTTGGCTAAGTCCCTCAGAACAATCAGCTTCTCTTACCACTGAGTGTCTTGGCTTCGACCTTTGTGACTTTAATAAGAATTTTGCGTTTAAAAATAAAAGTTTTGACTACCCTCCTTTGGCTTGTAGTTGACCACTCTTGTAGAATAAAAGGACCCAAGATACTTACCCTTGTGTTCGCCTCTCTTGCACGCTTGTGGTTCTAATTAAAACTCTGCGTTTTAATTTGTCTGAATTATTCCCTATCAGTATTTAGTTTTGCATCCAAATTGCTGTATTAGTAAGTAACTTTTAATTAAAGAACAAGAGGCAGAATTTTTTAATTAATGATGTGTTTCGTGGATGTACAGTAAAGTAGCCTACATAGCTCTATATTGTGAATACGTAGTGCACACTTACCTTCATCTCAACCTTGTGTAAAGTCGGAGGTGTATAAATCATGTATTAATGTGTAGAGGTGACTGTATGTAATTATCTGAGTACTATATATATTTTAAGCCTTATGATCAAGGGACATAGGGGCGGCATTGATGGAGGATGATTGTGTAGCGAACAACGTAGTGAAAAGTCACCTTTAAGTTCCATGGCCAAGTTTATTACAAGAGGAATATCAATCTATTCTATGCAATAAGTAAACCACTAAACCTACATTACAAAATGTTGGCCATTTTATCCATCTTAACGATCACCTTTCCTAACCGACTAACTGATGGTGGTGTTCCCTGTGTGAGAGTTTTATTTCCATGACGTTTCATCATGAATGTTTCCTGACATGCAATCAGACCTTCGCTAACCAGTTTTTCCTCCCCCTTCTTTTGACATATTTCCTTTCAATTGTTTTTATATTCATTAAAAGGTTCCCCTGAAAAGTTTTATATTTTATTCGCATTTTTTTCATTATATCTGTTAAGCTAAACCGTACTGCAGCATCCATGCAATTATAGTATATACAGTATATATTCGTAGTTTGTGTTCATCTATTTGTTAATTACGTTAACAATCAACTTGTTGACTCAACCATCTTGTTCTTCCTCATGCCTGGTGCTATAGTATCGTCAGGTGGTATATTGTATCGTCAGGTGGTATATTGTATCGTCAGGTGGTATATTGTATCGTCAGGTGGTATATTGTATCGTCAGGAGGTATTGTTTCGTCAGGTGGTATATTGTATCGTCAGGTGGTATATTGTATCGTCAGGTGGTATATTGTATCGTCAGGTGGTATATTGTATCGTCAGGTGGTATATTGTATCGTCAGGTGGTATATTGTATCGTCAGGAGGTATATTGTATCGTCAGGAGGTATATTGTATCGTCAGGTGGTATATTGTATCGTCAGGAGGTATATTGTATCGTCAGGAAGTATATTGTATCGTTTGGAGGTATTGTATCGTCAGAAGGTATTGTATGGCTAGGAGGTATATTGTATCGTCAGGAGGTATAGTATCGTCAGGTGGTGTATTGTATCGTCAGGAGGTATTGTATCGTCAGGGGGTATTGTATCGTCAGGAGGTATATTGTATCGTCAGGAGGTATTGTATCGTCAGGGGGTATTGTATCGTCAGGAGGTATTGGATGGCCAGGAGGTATATTGTATCGCTAGGAGGTATATTGTATCGTCAGGGGGTAGTGTATCGTCAGGGGGTATTGTATCGTCAGGAGATAAATTTGTCCATCTTAGCAGCGCCTAGGAGCCATGCTGGGCAGGGATGGTGCTGGGGGGGGGGGTTTCTCAGCGCCTAGGAGCCATGCTGGGTGATGGTGCTGGGGGTGTTCTCAGCGCCTAGGAGCCATGCTGGGCGGGGATGGTGCTGGGGGGGGGGTGTTCTCAGTGTATGTTTGTCCCGTTATGAACAATACTGGCGTATATCTCGTCTCTTCGTTGTTTGGTTTGTTTGTTGTTGTTTGTTTATGCGCTCGTGTGTGTGTGTGTGTTCTTTGTTAATTTTGTTTTTCTTTGTTTTATTACAGATTATTATTATTATTATTATTCCGAATTTAAATACCAAAAATTAACCCAACAAATCTGTAAACCTGAACCATACAAAAAAAATAAATACAAAATCCTCACAGGTAAATTGCAATAAGACCTTAACCTTTGACCTACAGTAATCCATGCCCAGAACCAAATATCCTCCTGTGGCATTTATCCATCTATCCATCTTACCAAGTTTGATCCACATATATCAACATGTTACTAAAAGAATATGTAGTTCACTCACACACGGACAGAAACGAATCCAATACTCGCTCATCGATCAATAAGACCCGAGACGGTGTTTTCGACAGGTAAGTAAATTGGTCTCCATTTTCACCTGTCTACACAATGACACGATCAGCCTTGTTTAATATCATCCTTTATACTTCGTTTCATTCAATGTCTTTTATGTCAAGGGAATGTGTATGTATGCCTGTGTATGTATGAATAATAATAATAATAAAAATTAACGGTTTATTGAAAGAGCTTGGCAGCCAGAAGGCTGAAAATATACAGTTACATATTTGGGTAATGGGTTTCGAATTACAAATAATATACAAGTAACATAAGTGACACAAATAAGACATATAATAACTGGATGGGGAAAAGCTCAAACTACATTTCATTTCAACATAGTGACAGTGTAAGGAGCAGTGTTTACTGGGAGTGAATACACTGGTTTATTACAAGTTATTGATAATTTTTACAATGGTTGGGACTGGGCTGTTCTTATAGCGATCAGTTCGTGCACGTATGGGCTGGATGCGGTTGTGGTGTCGAACAGCAATTCTCGGACTAGGGATCTCAGGTGGTAGTAGGAGCCGGTGTCGAGGATGGTGTAGAAGCTTCTTATCAAATTTGCAGATGAGGTCGTGGTGATGGTCAGTGAGAGTATGTATGTATGTATGTATGTATGTATGTATGTTCAGTTCGGTTCAGTTCTGGTGTCCCTATTATAGAATGGATATAAATTCACTAGAGTCGGTGCAGCGAAGAATGACAAAAATGATTCCGGGACTTAGAAACCTTCCATATCAGGATAGGTTAAAGAAACTTAACTTGCATTCCCTAGAAAGACGAAGAGTGCGGGGAGATATGATAGAAGTATTTAAGTGGGTGAAAGGAATCAATAAAGGGGATATAGATAAAGTTCTTATAATATCCGAGCAGGATAGGACTCGGAGCAACGGATTCAAGTTGGATAAGTTTAGGTTTAGGAGGGAGATAGGAAGAAACTGGTTCACAAATAGGGTGGTGGACGAGTGGAACAAGCTTAGCAACTTTGTAGTAAGTGCCGGAACTCTGGAAAGTTTCAAAAGGAGGCTAGATAGATTCATGGATGATAGAGAGTGGTAGTAACTCTCGACAGGAGCTGCCATGCACAGGCAAACCGGCCTATTGCAGACTCCTTATTTTCTTATGTTCTTATGTTCTTAAATCCTCAACATAAACGACAAATTCACCTCCATGTGTTAAAATCTTACTACACTACATTACCGTCACCACTATACCAAACCTGTGTAATATTAACACACTAATGCACTATTAAGACATCACCAAATCCACCAATAAACAGTACATCTTCCTTTACACTTGATTAGAAAGAAAAAACAAGAAAATATGCCCAGAATCTCAATTTCATTCACTAACATTACGAAAAATTACAAGAGTTAAGAGTCAAAGCAAGATATGTACTGTACGCAATGTTGATGTTATTTTGTTCGCCATCATTGTGTCCTAAAGTTAATCTGTTTTGTGAAGTAAATCCTCGGACTTGGGAACAAATCATCATGTGTACCTTTGAGTATTAAGGTCTTGATCCATTTCCTTGATGTCTACCGTTTGGAACAGGTAACACCACCACAATTGTTTTAACCAAGACGAAAACGGACGAAAAAAAAATGCTTCTACAAATATCAAGTATTAATTTTCTCTCTTTACAGGATCTAATACTCTTGGAAATGTGTTTAAATTAATCTGATTTGTTTTCATTTATTGTCGATCCTTCATAAGAGGACTCGTGGATCCCCCGAGCCTAGCCGGCCATTTTGTTTACATTTTTCGGTCGCTCTAAAATACCATTAAAACAATATTGAGTATAAACGTTTGGCTCAACTGATGATCTCAAACATGTCCCAACATTTTTTTGCCTCAACTCCACATTCTGTAACTCATTTAGGTAGATGTCCCTCACTACACATACACTGGACTATGTGTAATGTTGCAGCTAATGTGTTATCAAGATATTGCACATTATAAGTTCATGTGTGGTCATTATTATATCAAACTGAGGAATTTTAAAGAGCTATTACACCACCTGTATCATTAGTTGTCGCCAGGTGAAGGAATGTTTAGGTAGATTATATTTTATTTACTGTAATTAAAGTTTCAATACCTAAGACGTTCCACTATAAGAGTATTTCAACCTCAGGTAAGGTCTTAAGACTTTCTACTCTAGGTCTTACACCCTGGAGTAGCTGTATCGTCCACTTAGGTAATTTACTCCACAAGGAACTACAAGTTACACCTTGATGTAATACTTCATTTACTGCCAAACTTTATAGGGAAATATTTTTTCACAAAGAATTTCAAGTTACAATTTCACATAATAAGTCACATTACAAACGTTCCTTCGGCTTACAGTTAAACTTTGCAATGTCAAGATATTTTTCACTGCAGAGGAAAGTATCCGTCATCATCATCATCACCACACACACACACACACACACACACACACACACGCGCGCGCGCGCGCGCGCGCAAAGACAAAACTCCTGTATCCAGATTCTCAAAAGTTTATATATTAAATTCTTCCCTAAAATTAAACAGACAATACATCTATTAATCATATAGTATGTGAACAATATCGACGCCATATTGGTTACCATCTTTGAGTCATATAATTAGTTAGCTACATAGTGTTAATTATTTAGTTAAATAGGAAAAAATAATCTACTAGCGTGTGTTGTGACCAAAATAAATCAACATTGTATTTACTTTCTCCTCCAGGGGGCACTAAGTCTAGAAAAATGACACAATTGACATCTACATAAAGTAACTGACCAAGGGTAGATATGGGCTACCTTTTGTGTTACTTTGAGTTCGTAAGAACACACAGAGCTGCTCTTAAGGATATAAGCTTTACCATAATACACCCCAACCAGTTTCTCATTCACTAAGGTCAAACAATAAATCTGGTTCACAAGATACACTGTGTAAATTTTATTCGAATACAATAATCAATTACTGTATTATTGTATTGGAGGCGAATAGTCTTATGGTGTTAAGATGTGTTCCTGTCACTGTTGTTAAAAGGTATTCAATATCTGCCTTGGTTGACGATGATCTGTAGACGTTAGCAAGTCCTCCTCCTCCTGCTCGAGTGAGGTAAGGAAGGCCTCACCTGACCAAAATTGTTAATTAAGATAGATTACCTGAAGATTAACCCTCCCAGCTTATTTCAACTAATGATTAACCTAACGCTACCTGGGAAGTTAAGTTAGGTTAGATTAAGTTAGGTTAGGGTAGGGTAGGTCAGGTCAGGTCAGGCAGTGCCAGTGTAGTTAATCTTGAGGTTAAATAAACTAGAGGGTAATCTTGACATGAGCCACTAAGACACTTTGACGGAGGCGGTTACGTACAACAGGAAAGCTCTGATAACTTATAATGTACAGTATATACCGTTTGTGTCAGCAGCTCTATACACCACTTATTGACTTACTCATTCACTGCCGTAGAAATATTTACTTCTCTAACAGGTTTCTATATGGTTCCCAGTCATTATAATACGACCTTGTAAAATCAAATGATCTAAATTAAACTAAACTTATCCAAATTAAACTTATTAGCTAACAAATCCTTCTAAAACACGATATATGCAAATCAAAAGTTCTAAATTCAACTTAACTTATCGTCATATAACTATTATAACTAAACCATTTTAATTATACCTAACCTAAACACCTCAAGTGCCACAAACAGAAGGAAAAACACCTTTAATATTATCGTGTAAGAGGCCCCTGTAACCCACTAACTCCAGGTAATGCATCTATATCAATCTACCTGCGTCGGAAGCTCTATACGTGACTATGGTCGTTACCCACTGCTGGAGAACATTTGTACTTCTATAATTACCCCTGGAGAAACAATGCACCAATTTACGATTTATTTATTTTATTTTTCATTTATTTTTTATTCTTGGTCCATACTGTAAACACCGCCCGCTTGTGAGTCCCGTCAGCCATTTTGTTCTAACTTTCGGGGATTCTAAAATAAACTATAAATAAATAAATAAATAAATAAATAAATAAAACAAGCATCTTTTGTTTTTCTAACCCATGAGCTGTGAGTTTTCATTATATACTTCAACATTACTGTAAACTAAGGCTAGAGAGGGTGTGTACAGTACTAGTGGAGCCAAGACGAGAAGGTATTTCAAATCCCTAAAGGGTTTTACAAGTGGAGAGTCTTACAAGTGGAGGGTCTTACAGGTGGAGGGTCTTACAGGTGGAGGGTCTTACAAGTGGATGGTCTTACAGGTGGAGGGTCTTACAAGTGGATGGTCTTACAGGTGGAGGATTTTAATAAGGATAAATACAACAAGTCTTACAGTTGAATCAGCCAAGTCGAGGAAAACTCTTAAGAGTCATGTAACTTCTACCTGGTGTTACCTGTAATCAAGCTAAGGTATATGTTAGAAGAATATTATCTCGTTACTATCCATTCCTCTTCCACTATCCTGCGAGGTGGTGTATTAATAGGCACAGATACTCATGATAAAGAAGGAATAAAGAGAAAGACGCAAGATAACTATAAAATGCGACAGAATATACCCACACATGCGTAATCCTAACCCAACCCAACCCAACCCTATCCTACCCTCAGCTTCACCACAGTACACAAAGTCATTCTTGGTATCAGAGTGACGCATAAACACCCTGTATCGCCTAAGACACATTTGAATCGGATGGTTCGTTGACGGTTTTATTTCTTCGGTATAAACCAGTGAAGCAATTAGTTCGTGGGAACAGTGAGTCAAAATACTTCACATCAGCTTCGATTACGACCTCCAGCTGATATTTACTTCTGTTGTCTATATCAATCACATCTTATAATGAAAACAAAAATATGGTTAGTTACTTAAAAATGAAAATAAATCATACTTAGATACTTAGGAGTGGGGAAAAAAGATACTTAAGATACTTAAAAATGAAAACACTCTTTGATACTTAAATTAGGACAAAATAAACGGACATAAAGATTTAACTGAGCGGTGGATATTACGACATGTACCGGCTATCAATACAGAGGCGCTATTTAGCCGTGAAGTTCTCTCAGAAACCCAACAAGACAATATGTGGTCACGTAAAAATTTCAGGTTAATTTTTAACACCATCCGTCATTTTAAACCTTGGCACCTGTAGATTAAGAAAATATATGGTGATATTATTTCTGATGAGATAAAGGTCGTATTTGTCCAGAGAAGTAACAGAGGAAAAAAATCACTTGAGAGGCATGACGCACAGAGTGTCTAAGGTGATAAAAGATCATATACTACCATTTGGGTTTTCAAATTAAGTTCATTACATAAAATATCAAACTCATAAAGATTACAAAAGAACAGAACACCATGAGCTCTCTACAGCTATTGTCAGCTGTCAATATGCTGATGTACAGAAGCTACACAATGTTATTGGTGACTGTAATCCCAGGAAAATGATGCTCTTATAAACTTGGTAACTGGAGCTGTAATGCCAGAAAATGCCAAATATGACAATCTATGTGCATATGAAGTTGGAAGACAAAATTATGAAAATTTTGTCAAGGAACGTATTGTTGGTCCATTGGGCATCTGGGAAAAGCTGTCCAAGGTTAATCTACTGTCGTGGAAAGCAGCAAATAAGACTTCAACCATCAAAATGTTATCACAAGTTATAGAACTTAAGCAGGACATACAGTATATGCATCACAGAAGGGCAGCACTGTACATATCAAGTCACCAGACACTGATGTGTTTGGCATATTAAAGCAGCCTCAACTTGGAGAAAATACAAGTATGATAACAGGAACTGGTGAGCGATGACACATTGGGCAGAGAGCCTTACAGGTATCCATGCCTTCACAGGATCTGACTGCATTGGAAAATTTATTGGCAAAGGAAAGAAAGCATGTTGGAGCACTTTGATGAAATCTAACACAAAAGTCCTAGATGCATTCAAGATGCTGAGTAGACCAAATGCCCTCCAGCAGACGTGTATATTGGTCTAGAGGAATTTGTATTTAAGCTCTACTGTCCACGAATGACTTTCACTAAACTGTCAAAACTTAGATGGCATCTCTTCAAGATAACGCAGGCAGAAGCTGGAGAACTACCAGCGACTGCAGCAACTCTAAAGTATCATATATTGAGAGGAAGGTATCAAGCTCTTCTGTGGTCTTGTGATGCAGACAGTGAAATGCTTTCACAATTAGAGCATGGCTGGAAGATTGACAATGACTGTTTCATACTAGTAATATCAGACCAACCACCAGCCCCAGAAGCAATCACAGAACTTGTTAAATGTGGATGTGGCGTCAGGAAATGTGGATCATTGTCATGTTCATACAGAAAGAATCAGAAAGAATAGCATGACATGCACCGAGATGTGTAACTGTCAAGCAGATGATGAGAAATGCCTAAACAAGGTGAAGGAATCTGTTGCACACAGAAGACTCTGATGACGAGGACTGAAGCAATGTCGTAAATAATAACTTGTGACTTGTATACACATGATGTATAACACTACAAACTTTTAATAAATATAAAACGGTGGTTCTAAGCTTTTCAGATAATGGTAATAAGTATATGTTTAATTT
Source organism: Homarus americanus (assembly GCF_018991925.1). Taxonomy (NCBI): domain Eukaryota; kingdom Metazoa; phylum Arthropoda; class Malacostraca; order Decapoda; family Nephropidae; genus Homarus; species Homarus americanus. The sequence continues at coordinate 17,643 of NW_024732570.1, forward strand.
CCAGTATTTGTCTTTAGCAATAAATTTTACTTACTGCAATCTCTTCTTTGCCAGAGACAGGATGGCATATATGAGCAGCCATGTTTGTAACACACTTAAGATATTATAACAGCATTCATAATATATTATGTTAAATTGTAATCATATAATACTACATGTTCATAGGTTATTAGTCATGTTTTAAGTTACTTAGGGCTTAATGGTAATACGTCTGTGGTTCATTACGCCGCTCTTTGATAAAACTTCTTTAATGGCATAAGACTTATAATAAACCGTTCAGAAAAAATTACACCACAGTTCCTTAACATAGTTTATAAGGATTATTACGATGTATGGTGTCAAAAATTAACATGAAATTTTTACGGGATTACTTAAGCTCCTACACTAAAACCTGCCGACCTAACCTAACCTTTTTTATCCACCTCCACCTACTTACCTAACCTGACATAATCTAACCTAACCTGACATAATCTAACCTAACCTGACATAATCTAACCTAACCTAACCTGACATAATCTAACCTAACCTGACATAATCTAACCTAACCTAACATAATCTAACCTAACCTGACATAATCTAACCTAACCTGACATAATCGAACCTAACCTGACATAATCTAACCTAACCTGACATAATCTAACCTAACCTGACATAATCTAACCTAACCTGACGTAATCTAACCTAACCTGACATAATCGAATCTAACCTGACATAATCGAACCTAACCTCCCCGTCTGACATCAGCTAACCTAATCAAACCTAACTTTCCCACCTACCGACCGTAACCTATCTACTTATTACCTACCTAACCTAACTTAACCCAACCTGACGTAATCTAACCTAACCTATTGAAACTTAAATTTACCACCTACCTCATCTAACACCACTTTGTAATCTCTTTGCGCTACCGCTCACAGGATGAGTATGGGGGGCACAATAAACTAGCCTCTAAGTTGCAAAATTAACAAAACTAACCTAACCTAACCCAACCTGACTTAACCTAACCTGATCTGATCTATCCAACTTAAACATCTTAGAATATATAATAAAGCCGCTAGGTTAATTTAGGCTAAATATGGTTGATTCATATTTCGTTTTGACAGAAATTCCCGGCAAAATAACGTATCTATATTGAGAACCACCGCCATGTTGGTTCCACGTTAACAAGACATGGATACACTACAGAATAACCCGCGTTCGTTTAACCTCAATTACTACAGTTTACTTTATAATCTTACTTCACAATCTTCACTACATCTCACTTCACACTCCTCACTACATCTCACTTCACAATCTTTACTACATCTCACTTCACAATCATCACTATATCTCACTTCACAATCTTCACTACATCTCACTCCACAATCTTCACTACATCTCACTTCACAATCTTCAATACATCTCACTTCACAATCTTCAGTACATCTCACTTCACAATCTTCACTACATCTCACTTCGCAATCTTCACTACATCTCACTTCACAATCTTTACCACATCTTACTTCACAATCTTTACCACATCTTACTTCACAATCTTCACTACATCTCACTTCACAATCTTCACTATATCTCACTTCACAATCTTCACTACATCTCACTTCACAATCTTCACCACATCTCACTTCACAATCTTCACTACATCTCACTTCATAATCTTCACTACATCTCATTACACAATCTTCACTACATCTCACTTCACAATCTTCATTAAATCTCACTTCACAATCTTCACTACATCTCACTTCACAATCTTCACCACATCTCACTTCACAGTCTTCACTACATCTCACTTCACAATCTTCACTACATCTCACTTCACAATCTTCACTAAATCTCACTTCACAGTCTTCACTACATCTCACTTCACAATCTTCACTACATCTCACTTCACAATCTTCACTACATCTCACTTCACAATCTTCACTACATGTCACTTCACAATCTTCCCTACATCTCACTTCACAATCTTCACTACATCTCACTCTGGCCAATCTTCTCACCACATCCTCAATTTCCGTCAACCTCTCACTACATCTCACTCACAATCTTCAATTACATCCCACTCACAATCTTCACTAATTCCCACTCACAATCTTCACTACATCCCACTTCACAATCTTCACTATATCTCACTTCACAATCTTCACTACATCCCACTTCACAAACTTCACTACATCTCACTTCACAATCTTCACTACATCTCACTTCACAATCTTCAATACATCTTACTTCACAATCTTCACTACATCTCACTTCACAATCTTTCACTACATCTCACTCACAATCTTCACCATACCTCACTTCACAATCTTTACTACATCTCACTTCACAATCTTCACTACATCTCACTTCACAATCTTCACTACATCTCACTTCACAATCTTCACTACATCTCACACTCACAACTTTCAATTACATCTCCACTCACACCTTCTCAATACATCTCACTTCCACAATCTTCACTACATCTCACTTTATACAATCTTCACTACATCCTCACTTCACAATCTTCACTACATCTCACTTCACAATCTTCACTACATCTCACTTCACAATCTTTACCACATCTCACTTCACAATCTTCACTACATCTCACTTCACAATCTTCACTACATCTCACTTCACAATCTTCACTACATCTCACTTCACAATCTTCACGACATCTCACTTCATAATCTTCACTACATCTCACTTCACAATCTTCACTACATCTCACTTCACAATCTTCACTACATCTCACTTCACAATCTTCACTACATGTCACTTCACAATCTTCACTACATCACACTTCACAATCTTCACTACATCTCACTTCATAATCTTCACTACATCTCACTTAACAATCTTCACCACATCTCACTTCACAATCTTCACTACATCTCACTTCACAATCTTCACTACACCTCACTTCACAATCTTCTCTACATCTCACTTCACAATCTTCACTAACACCATCCTTCATCACTACATATAACAACATCCATCATCACTACTTATAACACCATCCATCATCATCACTACATATAACACTATCCATCATCAATACATATAACACGATCCATCATCACTACATATAACACCATCCACCATCACTACATATACGTAGAACCATCCATCACGACATATAACACCATCCAACATCACTACATATAACACCAACCATCATCACTACATATAACATCATCCATCATCACTACATATAACTCCATCCATCATCACTACATATGACACCATCCAGCATCACTACATATAACACCACCCATCATCACTACATATAACATCATGCATCATCACTACATATAACACCATCCATCATCACTACATATAAAACCAACCTATCATCACTACATATAATATCATCGATCATCACTACATATAACACCATCCAACATCACTACATATAACACCACCCATCATCACTACATATAACATCATCCATCATCACTACATATAACTCTATCCATCATCACTACATAAAACACCATCCAGCATCACTACATATAACACCAACCATCATCAATACATATAACATCATGCATCATCACTACATATAACACCATCCATCATCACTACATATAAAACCATCCTATCATCACTACATATGACATCATCCATCATCACTACATATAACACCATCCATCACTACATATAGAACCATCCTATCATCACTTCATATAATATCATCCATCATCACTACATATAACACCATCCAACATCACTACATATAACACCACCCATCATCACTACATATAACATCATCCATCATCACTACATATAACTCTATCCATCATCACTACATATAACACCATCCAGCATCACTACATATAACACCAACCATCATCACTACATATATCATCATGCATCATCACTACATATAACACCATCCAGCATCACTACATATAACACCAACCATCATCACTACATATATCATCATGCATCATCACTATATATAACACCATCCATCATCACTACATATATAACCCTCCTATCATCACTACATATATAACCCTCCTATCATCACTACATATAACACCATCCATCATTACTACATATAACGCCATCCTTCATCACTACATATAACACCATCCATCATCACTACATATTATAACACCATCCATCATCTCTACAAACACCAGTCCTCAACACTATAGTGATAAACAGAGCTTCATTTTGTTGTCAATTTCTTTAAATTCCAACCTTATTAAACCGTAATTCTTTCTGTATGGTCAAATTTTGATTTGACCTCAGTGAGAGAGCTGTTAGTGTCAGTAAATCACAATGGTGTTCCGACGCACTGTAACAAAAGTTTCAAAGGTTGAGGTGAAGCCTTGCCAGGTGAAGGAGAAGGGCCCCCGATCTAACAAACTGCAGACCACAAAGCACACTAAACCTCAAAACAACAAGAAGAAGAAGGAAACTACTACTTTCTGCCATGTACAAAAGGACCAGTACCTGCCATGGGGAGACTACATCTTCACTGGGAAAAAGACAAAGAACAACAAGAAGCGTTGACCCAACATTTCTGATATTTAAAAATAATAAAAAACATATTAATTGATTTTGTTTGTATTATTTATGCTTTTATTATTTTCAACTGTAAACGTGCTGTTTTGGGAATATATTTTGAGTTACATAATATTTAGGTACAGCAGTTTATTTCACTGTATCTCCTTGTGTGAGTGTGTGGGTAGTGTGTGGATAGTGTGTGGGTACTATGGGTGTGTGGGCATTATGAAGTACTAGTCATGGCTAACTGTGACCCTATATACGGGTTACATCGGCCTTAACGCCCTTGTCTCAGCGCTATCTCATATATCCAAATTTCACATATTTGAAAGTATTAGATAACCAAAATATCTGGAAAATATTTAGTTAAAAATACAAATAATAAAACAAAATCGAAAACAGAAAGAAAAAACAATACCCGTGAAAGTGGAAATAAGGAGGAGGCAGAGCAGACGATACACAGGAAGGCAGTAATCATCATCCCCGTGTGAACCAGCCAGAGAAGAACTCCTTCGCCTCACCGTCCACCCGCGTACGATCAGCTGAGTGAAGTTGCCTCGTGTTGCAGTAAACTTTATCTGTAAAAGGACAATTTACTTTTACTTTTATTGTTTATCTTACTGTTTATAACTGTTTATTTTCTCTTACATAATGTACACTAAGTATGGGAGTGTACAGTAAGTTATACCGGATGGCAACAAATTCACATTCGTCTTGCAAATATTAAAACATTACCCTAACAACAGTATTGTATAACAACACGAGCTAAAGTGATGTGTAAAAAGGTCGGTTGCAAAAAGAAATATTATTCTTTTAAGTCTTTTTCAGTTTGTTCAGTGTTAACAACATTATAGGTCATATTTCATGCAGTATGCATATACAATGTTTGCTGACGGTTTAATACCTTTCTGTTTACTGATGATGTAAAACCCTCGTTAAAATACTTTAGAGTCGTTTACAAAATATTTGGTGCGTTTCCGGAGCATTGTATGTTTTTACAGCATGCGAGGCGGCAGGTATGTGGAGTTTTAAGAGCACTTCACGCTATAGCTCAGTTGGCCACGGATTAGCGAATTACGAACTGAAAATGTTTGGATCGTCATCTGTTTCGTGTAAGCTGTGTCGGACATTTTGTGCTGCATTAAAGTCCAGCGATCTGTGGCAGCTGTCGGGCTCCTGCCTGACCACCCTTTGCCTAAGAAGAGCGATTGTCTGAAGGTGTTCGAGTAGTTACTCAATTGTGAAAAAGTGATAGTGAGTCCCATAGACAGGGCTGCCAGTTAGGGACAGTGTGGATACGGCACACTACATAGCATGTCTTCGGAAAGTAAAGGAGGCCGTGTAGCCAAGACTGCACTCAACCGCCTTCACTTCCCCAATTACAGCTAGGTGGACTGAGAGCGCCTCGGGATTATCATATGTATAATGCCAGACGGTAACACCATCCCCTTGACACCTCGGAGACTATACAGTACTGTGTTCGGGGCGTGTTTGTGGGTCTCTACTGCCGCCTCCCTATCGTTGAGTTGCTCCCCACTTACCGTAACCAGTCGAGGTCACTGTGGGAGGCCATGTACGGTACAGTACAGTACAGAGTCACGCCCCCCTCAACAACGTCCGCACCTCGCCTGCTGAATACAGTATTTGTAAATGTGACCATAAACCCCAACAATTGTAGCAAGTTACAAGTCCCGGGATTAGCCCCTGGTATTAACACAGTGACAAGCGTCCCATTCCTGGTAAGTAGCAGGTGGCCGGAGGTAGTGCAATCCTCTCCCAGACTACACAGAGATGAGAGAGAGCTGGCTGACCATCATGGTAAGGACGCGTCACTATTTGGACCCCAGGGAGGCCATTATCGTAAGTTAAGTGAAAGGCATTTGGAATACTGGACGACTAGACGCTATATGAATTTCTTTACCCTAGTTTTCCCACCGATAATAATGAGTACAAGGGAGGTAGTCTCATCGGCGTTCATCAACACCATAGCCGTCTCAGTTACCTATTGCTGGTACAAGGTTTTTGAATGAAATAGTTTTACTAATATCAGGAACTTTCAAACTACTACAGGAAATAATATATATATATATATATATATATATATATATATATATATATATATATATATATATATATATATATATATATATATATATATATGCAAATAAATCACTGTAGGTGCGCGTGATCTAGGTATATGCTAATAACCAAAAGAAAAAAGAAAACACGAAGTTCCCAAGCGCTTTCGTATAATTTACATCTTCAGGGGTGAGTACAGACTGTAGGAATTAAAATCAATAAACCTTAGTGATGGTCAGTTCAAAACTGATAATATGTTACATAAATTTATTTGTCAGTGGCCCAAGGTTAAAAATGCTTTGAAAACCTTTGATCTAGATGTATGATAGTTATTTTGTGGGTCCCTTATTTTTGAACTGACCTGACTAGTCACGTCACCCCCCCTTCTCTTAAGCTCCTCTACGTGTGTGTTGGTGTAGGGATTAGTGGATGACATCATTATGACCTGACCTCATGTTTTTAAGGTCACCCTGTATATTTAAGCCTCTCTGTCCATGTAATCCAGTTGCCTCTGAAGATGTCTTGAATAAAGACGAAACTAAGGTGCTCCGTTGTTTCCATTTTCCCGTGTGATTTTATCAAGATATATATATATATATATATATATATATATATATATATATATATATATATATATATATATATATATATATATATATATATATATATATATATATATATATATATATATATATATATATATATATATATATATATATATATGTATATATATATATAAGAAAATAAGGAGTCTGTAATAGGCCGGTTGGCCTGTGCATGGCATCTCCTGTCGAGAGTTACTACCGCTCTCTATCATCCATGAATCTATCTAGCCTCCTTTTGAAACTTTCCAGAGTTTCCGCACTTTCTACAAAGTTGCTAAGCTTGTTCCACTCGTCCACCACCCTATTTGTGAACCAGTTCCTTCCTATCTCCCTCCTAAACATAAACTTATCTAACTTGAATCCGTTGCTCCGAGTCCTATCCTGCTCGGATATTATAAGAACTTTATCTATATCCCCTTTATATATATCTTCGCTAGTTTATACAATGGTGAACTATGTTAATATGCCCTTCATTGTGAACCAATAAGCATTATTAAATTTAATTAATTTCAAAGTAATTATTGTAGGTGTTACATTCAATGTCACTCGGTGGTGGTGATGTGTGGCCGTGGTGTTGTTATGATCAATACTTTGGGGAGAATGACAGACTTCGTCACACACACTACGTGTAAACTACTTGTGAATCTGTGTTATGATTCTGTCCTCTAAAACCTGGTATTGATCACGGCTATTGACTTCATCCTTGTTTCACTTTAATTGTTTTGGTTCAGACAATAAATCCATTAAGAGCGGCTGTTGGTTTCATTAATTAGAGAAGGTCAGGTTATCTCACCTGGCGGGGAATTCCTTCATCTGTTCTCTATAAATTGATGAAAGTCATTTATCACTCCTAATTTCCCCAGAGACCAACAACCTGCAGAAAAGGAATATAATTATAGCTTTTGTTTTTTATATTTTTCACCCGTGAGAATTAGTGCTACTGACCTGGTGATACCCTGAGGCTAGAGTGTTGACGTCGGTGTTTATAAACGAATCATACTTGACCTTTCCCACCAATTATTATATACTAATAAGTATAATGTTCAAACATTTCCAATCCATAAGTTGTCGCTTTTTTTTTAATCTAAATACGGAAAAAGAGTGTACTTAAAATATATTGTTTTTAATTTGAGCTGTCTCCCCCACACACACACATACACCAGGTATCATCATCATACAGAAACAAAATATGTATATAACTCGGTATGACAACTGCTTAATCTCGGGTTGAGAAAACGTTAACTGTGATTGTTATTGGAAATTCGATTGTAAACTGAACCTTCTGTTTCTTATGTGAGTCTTGGTGGAAATGTTGCCTCTCTCTCTCTCTCTCTCTCTAGTATAACAGTAGTATATAGCCAGGCACTAAGGCTCCCGTGTTTGTTGTGTTAAAAAAATTAAACGGTTGCAGTGACTTGTGACCCTCATAGCCTCTCCTGAACAACAATAAACGTTCTCCTTTTACTGCAACACAACTACAGTTATTGTAGACATTTGAGGATAAATATATACACTATCAATTTCAGTTTCCTTTAGGATGATTTACGTTTAGTTACATATATTAGTAAACTTAAAGTATTTATATAAAGGCAATATATTTGATCTTTTAAAATAGTAAAGCTCAAAGTATATTGACGATAAATTGATCTTCTTTTGTGATAATTCAACTCCAAGTATTTATATAACTAATCCAATCTTCCTATAATTTTATTTTAGCCACACACACACACATATATATATATATATATATATATATATATATATATATATATATATATATATATATATATATATATATATATATATATATATATATATAAGTAAACAAAGTGTATATCTACAAACAACTATAAGATGCTCTTAGATAATTCTTTTTTAGTCTCACATTTCAGTAAACTCATAAACAGTAAACTGAGAATCTTTAAACACACTCCCGCTGCACTATTTCTCGGCCACACGTAAACAAAGCAGTCCGTATTATAGAGAATTGGACACTATGTTACATAAAGTGTTTCTCCTTGGTGGTGAGGTGTATCTTCAACACTCTCAGATGGCTTAGATTTTTCTCAGTGATGCCCTTGAAAGGAGGAGAAACTACCGTGAGTTAAGTTCAAGTGTGAGGGACCAGCGCTGTGGTGGTGTGGAAGCTAGGATGGTCAGTGTTATGGGGTGGTGTGGTACCTAGAATGGTCAACGTTATGGTGGTGTGGTAGCTAGGATGGTCAGCATTGTGGTGGTGTGGTGGAGGAGGTAGCTCTCTCTCTCTCTCTCTCTCTCTCTCTCTCTCAAAAGCAATATCAAGCGAGTTAACCATAATTCTTCAGTACCTCCGATGTGTCCCAGATTCCCCCGATAACTTATGTAAAGCTCACAGCATAATCAATACAAAGTGGTGGTTTTTCTTACCAATATAATTCACGACTAACCAAAAGCAAATTTGGATATCTGGAAAGAGAGAGAAAGAGAGAAAGGAAGGAGAGAAAAAGAATAAGATTAGGTAAAGCTCAAGGGAATTTGTCTGCAGTTCGATGGTTCTTCTCATATTTCTGGAGAGAGAGAGAGAGAGAGGTGTTTGGTAATAACAGTAAATGACCTATCAACTTTTACGACCCACGACCATAATACGACCCACAACCCACGGCCATAACCCACGTCATAAAGGTATAGATTAAGACTGGAGACTACGAGGACAATGTACAGATGAACTTATTGATATAAGTGAAGAGCTACGTCAAGGTGTGTGTGTGTCATCATCATCATCATCGTTATTATTATTATTGTTATTATTATTATTATTATTATTATTATTATTATTATTATCATTATTATTGTTGTTGTTGTAGTTACTATTATTGTCATTACCATTATCATTATTATTAATATTATTATTATTATCATTATTGTTATTATAATTATCATTAGTAGCAGTATTATACCATACCCGTTATAATAAATGTTAACTGTATTAGATGTAAAAAAAATAATATTATGAACATTGTTAAACTCTATTTGCAGATTAGTTAATAATAATAAAGTAAACTCATTTTGGTGGTGTCAGCTGCACATTTTCATTATGAGCAGTATGGTTGGTTTAAATAAACATTTTTCAGTGCCTTTATGACCGGTTTGTAGCAGTGTTGTTGCCATTGGTGGTGTTGAGTGGTAGTAGTGGTGGTGGTGGTGTGTGGTAATAGGTGTGTGGTAATAGGTGCTGAGTTAGGTGTGGTGGTGGTGGTGAGATAGGTGTTGTGTGGTGGGATGACCCTCACTTGTAATCTTCCTCCACCAACAACTCACAACTCTCACTACCTGTTCTCGTGAGTTTTATCTCCGAATAATTTACAACTTTATCCAATTGGTTTATCTAAATTTGTGTGAAAAATTTAGCACATTACAGGAATTACCGAGAAAAAGGGAAATATCAGAGATTTACTTGGAATTAGTCGCTAATCCTCCCAACAACACAAAAACAATTACAGGGATTTTTTTTCTATTTCTGGCCGGGATTAATCAACCTAATCCTCGCCTTTTCTGCTCGGGTGGATTTTTTTCGCGAAAGAGTATTTTTTTCAAGTGCATTGTATCGTCCGCAGTGATAAAATTTGGCTACCTGTGTTAATTCTAAATGCTACAGTTAATATTATATTACACAGTGTGTTAGGTTAGGTTAGGTTCTATCTAATCTGACCAGCCGGATACACAGCTTGAACAAACTAAAGCAAATAACACTTTATAAACACTACAATACCACCACAAGTAAACACTACAATACCACCACAAGTAAACACTACAATACCACCACAAATAAACACTACAATACCACCATAAGTAAACACTACAATACCACCATAAGTAAACACTACAATACCACC
>NW_024732571.1:0-44480 GCF_018991925.1 Homarus americanus
TCGTTGATATTTCGTTCGGTTACCGTGTTATGCCCCAGTGCTCACCTACATGCAGCACTAGTAAGTTACCACCCACAGCGCACCACCATCATAAAACTAGTAACACGACCACAGTACACCACCACCACATACAACACTAGTAATGCCACCACACAGTACCACCATCGCATGGCGATAGTAACACCACCACACGGCACACCACGTCACATACCAACACTATGTTACCACACAGTACACCGTGTACATACAACACAGTAACACCACCACACCTCACACCGACGTCGCTTACAACACTAGTAACACCACCACACAGCACACCACAATCACATGCAACGCGTAACACTACCGCGGCACCATCACATACAACACTGGTAACACCACCACACAGCACACCGCCATCTCGCCCCTGCCATAGTAACTCCACCACACGGCACGTCACTGTCACATACGTCGTTGGTAACACCACCACTCGGTGCACCACCACCACGTATGCTGAGTGTCACCACTGCCAATGCTCACACCACATGCAACACTGGTAACACCTGCGCAGCTCCACCATCACATGCACACACCTAGTGCCTACCACGGTTGTCCACCATCACATATGACACCTAGTAACACCACCACAGCACACCACCATCACATACAACTTTAGTAACACCACCCACAGTACACCACCATCCGCACAATACCTGGTGACACCACCACACACACCACCGTCACGCTTCTGGCACCAGTAGTAACACCACCACGCACAACGCACCATCATCGAATACAACACTAGTAACACCACCACACAGAGCACCACCATCACATCTGCTTTAAACCACTGCACAGTGCACCACCCTCACATACCAGCACTAGTAACACCACAACACAGTACGCCACCATCACATGCGACACTAGTAACACCACCACACGGCACACCACTGCCATACCAGCACTATTAATGCTGCACCACACCAGTACCGCCGCCGTCACATACAACGCTGGTAACACCGCCACACAGCGCACCACCGTCGCTTGACGCCGTCAACACCGCCATCACATGCAATGGTAACACCACCACACGGTACACCACCACAGCCATCACATAAAACACTGGTAAACCACCACACAGTACACCACCACCACATACAACACTAGCAACACCACCACCCAGTACACCACCATCACGCCTAAAACTAATGCCCACCACCACAGCACACCACCATCACATACAACGCAGTAACACCACCACACAGTACACCACCATCTCATACCAATACTATTAACACCACCACACAGCACACCACCATCACGTACCAGCACTAATAACACCACCACACAGTACACCACTGTCACATGAAACACTAGTAAGCCACCACCCAGGCACCACCACGCAGTAAACAACCACAGTACAGCCGCCGCAGCGCACCACCATCACATGCAAAACAAGTAACACCACCACGCAGTGCACCATCACATACACCACTGGTAACACCACCACGCGGTACCACCCCTATCACATACCAACGCTTAAGAACACCACGGTTGCACCACCACGCAGTAAACAACCACGGTACCGCCACCACAGCACACCACCATCACGTACAAAACCTAGTAACACCACCACACAGTACACCACCATCACACACACCACTAGTAACACCACCACACGGTACACCACCACCACAGTACACCACCACATTGTGCACCACCATCACATGCACTAGTAACACCATCACCCGGTACATCCCCACATACAACACTGGTAACACCGCCACACGCACACCACCATTACGCACACTAGTAACGCCACCACGGTGCACCACCACCACATGCAACACTGGTAATACCACCGTGCACCATCATCATACAACCCCGCTGGTAACACCACCACACGGCGCACCACCACCATCACATACGACCCACTTGTGCGCCCACCGGCACAGCCACCCACCGTCGCCAAACGCTGGTAAACCACCACTCACTGCACCACCACCACGCCTGACACTGGTAACACCACCACAGCGCACCACCATCACGCCAAAGACACTGGTAACACCACCGCAATGCACCACCACCACATGCAAGCCTGGTAATGCCACCACACGGTGCACCACCATCACGCTACCACACCTAGTAACGCCACCACTCGGCACACCACCATCACATGCAACACCTGGTAACACCACCACACAACACACCATCATCGCTTTCCAGTACTGGTAACACCACCACAGCACACCACTAGGTCACCATCACGCCACCACCTGGTAACACCACCACAGCACACCACCATCACATACCAACACTAGCACCACTACACGGTACACCATCTTCACATACCAGCACTAAGCAACACCACCACACATCACCGATGTCACCCTGACACTGGTAACACCACCACACAGCGCACCACAATCACGTGCAACACTTGTAACACTACCACAGCCACACCACCATCACGCCTGGCACTGGTAACACCACCACACGCACACCCTCGTCACGCAAAACGCGCCAGCTTACGACCGCACGGTGCACCACCACCACGTCAACACCAGCATAAGTGCACCACCACCACATACCAACGCCTGATGATACCACCACACCGGTGCACCACCATCACATACAACGCTGGTAACGCCAACACACGGCACCACCATCACATACAACACTAACACCACCACACGGCACACCTGCATCGCCCGCAACGCATTAACACCGCCATCACATAACCAATGGTAACACCACCACACAGTACACCACACACGGCCTACCATCATAAAACACTGGTAAGCCACCACACAGTACACCACCACATACAACACTAGCAACACACCACCCAGTACACCACCATCACATACCGACAGTAACACCACCACACAGCACACCACCATCACATACAACACTGGTAACACCACCACAGTACACCACCATCTCGTGCAATACTGGTAACACCACCACACAGCACACCACCATCACATGCAACACTAATAACCACCACCACACGTGCACCACTATCACGCAGAACGCTAGTAAAGACCACCACCCAGTACACCACCACGCAGTAAACAACCACACAGTGCACCACGCACACCACCATCACGCCTGCAATGGTAACACCACCACACGGTACACCACCATCACATACACCACTGGTAACACCACCACACAGTACCACTATCACATACAACACTGGTAAAACCACCACACGGTACACCACCACGCAGTAAACAACCACACAGTACACCACCACGCAGCACCACCATCACGCTGAAACTAGTAACACCACCACACAGCGCACCACAATCACGCCTGCTGCCTCGTAACACTACCACAGCACACCACCATCACGCCACAGCACTGTTAACCCACACCACAGCACACCACCATCATAAAACGCGTAACACGACCACACGGTACACCACCACCATACAACCGCTAGTAACACCAGCACACGGTGCACCACCACCACGCGCAGCACTAGTAATACCAACCACGCAGTGCACCACCATCGCATACCAACACTGGTAACACCACACACAGCGCACCACCGTCACGCCACCAGCACTAATAACGCCACCACGGCACACCTCATCGCCCTGACATGGTAACACCACCATCACATACAACAATGGTAACGCCACCACACGGTACACCACCACACGGCACCACCACCATCACGCAAAACGCTGGTAACCACCACACGGTACACCACCACCACATACAACACTAGCAGCACCACCACCCAGTACACCACCATCACATACCAGGCAAACACCACCACGCAGCACACCACCATCACATACAACACTAGTAACACCACCACACAGTACACCACCATCTCATGCATGCCTGGTAACACCACCACAGCACACACCACCATCACGTACCAACACTAATAACACCACCACACAGTACACCACTGTCACGCAAGAACACTAGTAAGACCAGCAGTACACCACCACGCCAGTAAACAACCACACGGTACACCACCACGCAGCACACCACCATCACGCCTGCACAAGTAACACCACCACGGTACACCACATCACATACACCACTGGTAACACCACCACGCAGTGCGCCACTATCACATGCAACACTAGTAGACCACCACACGGTTGCACCACCGCCAGTAAACAACCACACAGTACACCACCACGCAGCGCACCACCATCACGTACAAAACTAGTAACACCACAGTGCACCACCATCACATACACCACTGGTAACACCACCACACGTACCACCACCACACGGTACACCACCATTGTGCACCACCATCACATACAACACTAGTAACACCATCACCCAGTACATCACCACCACATACAACACTAATTAACACCACCACACAACACACCACCATTACATACAACACTGGTAACGCCACCACAGGTACACCACCACCACGCCACCAACACTGGAATACCACCACAGTACACCATCATCACATACCTGTACTGGTAACACCGCAACACAGTGCACCACCATCACATGCGACACTAGTAACACCACCACACAGCACGCCACCGTCACGCCAAAACGCTGGTAAACCACCACACGGTCACCACCACATGCAACACTAGTAACACCACCGCAGTGCACCACCATCACGCCTGCAACTGGTAACGCCACCACAGCGCACCACCATCACGCATACCAGCACTGGTAACACCACCACACGGTGCCACCACCATCGCCTTTGCCTGCCTGGTAACACCACCCACAGCACACCATCACGTACCAACCTGTTGCCTGCCACACGCACACCATCATCATTTTCAATACTAGTAACACCACACAGTGCACCACCACCACGCCAGCGCTAGTATGCAACCACACGGTACACCACCATCACGCGCAACACTGGTAACACCAACACACAGCACCACATCATGCAACGCTAATAACACCACCACGGCACCACCATCGCCCCGCAACTGAAACACCGCATCACGATGCAACAATGGTAACACCACCACACAGTACCACCATCACATACCAGCACTAGTAACACCACCACACAGCACCACCATCACATACAGCACTGGTAACACCACCACACAACACACCATCCTCACTTTCAGCCGCTAGTAACACCACCATGCACCACCAGGTCACCATCACATGCAACGCTGGTAACACCACCACACTGACCGCCTCCACATGCAACACTGGCAACACCACCACGGTACACCACCGTCACAGCGCACCACCATCACGCCGCCAGCACTGGTAACATCACCACACAGTAAACCACCACCACACGTACACTACCACACGGTACACCAACACCACACAGCACACCACCACTCGCCAGTACACCACCAAGTGCACCACACACCATATCACCATCACACAGTGCACCACTACCACAATACACACCACCACCACAGTACACCACCACACGTACACCACATAGTACACCACCACCGCCAGTATGCCACCACGCAGCACCACCATCACACAGTACACCACAGTACACACCATCACACAGTACACCACCACACAGTACCCACCACAGTACACCACCACACCACACCACCATCACACGGTGCACCACTACCACGCAATGCAATACCACCACCACACTTTGCACCACCCAGCGGTGCACCACCACCACCACGGTATGCCACCACACAGTTCACCACCGCAGTACCCACTGCCACACAGCACACCACCATCACCCGGTAAACCACCACACGGTACACCACCACAGTACACCACCACCACACGGTACACCACCACAGTACACCACCACGCAGTACACCAACAACACACCAGTACACCACCACACAGTACACCACCATACCGGTACACCACCACAGTACACCACCACCACCACAGTACACCACCACACGGCACCACCATCACATGCAACACCAGTAACACCCACCACACAGTGCACCACCATCACATACAACGCCAGTAACACCACCACCAGTACACCACCACATTGTGGCCTACTGACCGGCACAACACTGGTAACACCGCCACGTGGTACACACCACCACATACCAGCACTGGTAACACCACCACACGGCGCACCACCACCACGCAAAACGCTGGTAAACCACCACACGTTACACCACCCACATGCAACACTGGTAATGCCACCACCCAGTGCTCACCATCACATACAAAGACTAACCAGCACCACCACACAGCGCACCACTATCGCCTGCAACACTAATTGCCACCACACTGCACCACCACCACATACCAGCACTAGTAATGCCACCGCAGTACACCACCACCACATACCAGCACTGGTAACACCACCACACAGCGCACCACCATCACAGCCTGGCTACTAAACACAACCACACAGTGCACCACCACCACGCGCCGGCCTAGTAATGCCACCACCCAGTGCACCACCAAAATGTGCTTACTGGTAACATCACCACACGCACACCACCATCACGCCACAACGCTAGTAACACCACCACACACGTACACCACCATCACGCCACCGTACTAGTAACACCACCACAGCACACCACCATCACGCACAACACTAGTAACACTGCCACACAGCACACCATCATCATTTTCAATACTGGTATCACTGCCACACAGCACACCACCAGGTCACCATCACATGCAACACTAGTAACACCACCACACGGTACACCACCGCCACATACCAGCCCTGAGTAAAGATCGCCACACAGCGCATGCATACCCAGCACTAATTAACACCACCACACAGTAAACCACCACCACATACAACGCCTAATCAATACCCGCAGTACATCACCACCACATACAACGCTAATAGAGACCACCACACAGCACCACATCACATGCAGCACTAATTAACACCACCACACAGTACACCACCACCACGCACGACACTAGTAATGCCACACAGTACCACCATCACATACCAACACTGGTACCACCACAGCACACCACCATCACATGCGACACTAGTTAACACCACCACAGCACACCACCATCACATAAAACACTGGTAATACTCACTGCACCACCACCACATACCTGAAACATCTACCCATTACGCCACCATCATGCAAAACCTGTGGCTTACCAACCACACGGTGCACCACCATCACGTAAAACATTGGTAACACCACCACCTGCCGTGCAACACTGGTGACGCCACCCACGGTGCCACACCACCACGCCCACCAAGACTAGTAATGCCACTACAGTGCTCACCACGCCACCAGCACTGGTAACACCACCACAGCACACCACCATCATAAACGCCAACACGACCACACGGTACACCACCACCATGCAACACTAATGCCACCACACAGTACACCACCATCACGCCCACAACGTGGTAACACACCGCACACCACGATCACATACCCCTAATAACACCACTACACGGTACACCATCTTCACATACAACACTAGTAACACCACCACACCTCACGCAGCATCACGCACAGCACTGGTAACACCACCACACAGCGCACCAATCACATACAACGCGTAGCCCCACTGCAGCGCACCACCATCACATACCAGCATAGTAACACCCCACTGACACACCGCCATCGCCCCGCACCATAGTAACACCACCACACAGCACTCACTATCACGTACGTCATTTGGTAACGCCACCACACAGTGCACCACCACCATAAAAGACTAGTAACCACTGCCCAATGCTCACCGCCACATACCAGCACTGGTAACACCACCACCTGACGCACCACCATCACGCCACAGCACTGGTAACACCACCATTGTAAACCACCATCACATGCGACACTAACACCACCACAGCACACCACCATCACATACAACATTAATTAACACCACCACACGGTGCACCACCATCCCACGCCTGTGCTGGTGACACCAACAGCACCACCATCACTACAACAGTAGTAACAGCTACCGCACAGCACACCATCATCATTTTTAATGCTAGTAATGCCACCACACAGCACACCACTAGTCACCATCACGCCCAGCACTAGTAACACCACCACACAGTACACCACCACCACATACAGCACTAGTAATGCCATCACAAGTACACCACCATCAGATACAACTGGTAACACCACCACGGACACCACCATCACGTCTGGCTTTAATAACACCACTACACAGTGCACCACCCTCACATACCAACACTAGTAACACCACCACAGTACACCACCATCACGACACTAGTAACACCACCACACAGCACCACCTACCACATACAACACTATTAATGCACCACACAGTACACCACCATCACATACCACACTAGTAACACCACCACACAGCGCACCACCATCACATACAACACTAATAATGCCACTACACAGTACACCACCGTCACGCCTGACACTAGTAACACCACAACACCGGTACACCACCATCATACGACACTAGTAGCACCACCACACAGCTTACCACCATCGCCTGTACTAGTAACACCACCATCACATACAACAATGGTAACACCACCACACAGTGCACCACCATCACGCCTGTACCTGTTAACACCACACAGCGACCACCATCACATGCAACACTGGTAACACCACCACACAGCACCATCATCGGTTTCAATACTGGTAACACCACCACGGCACGCCACCAGTCACCATCACATACAACACTGGTAACACCACCACACAGCCTGCACCATCACATGCAACACTAGCAACACCACCACGCAGTACCTGCATCACATACAACACTAGTAACACCACCACCAGTACACACCATCACACAAAACTAGTATCACCACCACACAGCACACCATCACATACAACACTAGTGCCACCACCACACAGTTGCCACCATCACATACCAATGCTATTAACACCACCACACAGCACACCACCATCACATGCAGCATAGTAACACTACCACACAGCGCACCATCATCATTTCCAATACTAGTAACACCACCACAAGTGCACCACCTCACATACAACACTAATGTGCGACCACACGGTACACCACCATCACATACCAACGCTAGTAACGCCAACGCACAGCACACCACCATCACATACCAACACTAATAACACCACCACACGGCACACCACCATCACTTCCAGCACTGGTAACCCACCATCACGTACAACAATGGTAACACCACCACACGGTGCACCGCCATCACATCCAGCACTGGTAACACCACCACACAGCACACCATCACATACCAGCACTGGTAACACCACCACACAACACATCATCATCACTTTCAATACTAGTAACACCACCACACACCAGCACACCACCAGGTCAGCATCACATACAACACTAGTAACACCACCACACAGCGCACCACCATCACGCCCAGCACTAGCAACACCACTACACAGTACACGATCTTCACATACAACACTAGTAACACCACCACACAGCACACCACAATCATACCAACGCTTGGCAACACTGCCACACACAGCGCACCACCATCACGCCACACCTAGTAACACCACCACCACGGCACACCACCATCACGCAAAACGCGTAACACGACCACGCAGTGCACCACCACCCATACCAGCACTAGTAAAACACCAGCGCAGTGCACCACCACCATACCAACCGTCATGCAATACACACAGTGCCACCGTCACATACCAACCACTTCAGTAACACCAACACGCAGCGCACCACCATCATGCAACGCTAATAACACCGCCACACGCAGCACACCTGCATCGCCGCAACACTAGCACACCACCATCAGCATGCAACAATGGTAACACCACACAGTACACCACCACACGGCACACCACCATCATACCAACACTAGTAACACCACCACACAGCACCACCATCACGCAAAACGCTGGTAAACCACCACACGGTACACCACCACCACATACAAAACTGGTAACACAACCACACAGCACACCACCATCACATACCAACGCCTGGTAACACCACCACACAGTACACCACCATCACATTGCAACACTAGTAACACCGCCACACAGCACACCACCATCACATACAACGCTAATAACACCACCACGGTGCACCACTATCACGCCTGACACTGGTAAAGACCACCACACGGTACGCACCGCGGTAAACAACCACGGTACACCACCACGTGGCACCACCATCACGCCACAAAATAAATAACACCACCACACGGTACACCACCATCACGCCTGCACCGCCTGGTAACACCACCACAGTGCACACCACCCACAGTACCACCACCACATTAGCCACACCACCATCACATACAACACTAATTCACCGTACATCACCGCCACATACCGCCGCCGTGCCACACACAGCGCACCACCATTACGCCAACACTAGTAACACCACCACACGGTACACCACCACCACATACAGCACCTGAGTAATACCACCACAGGTACACCACCATCACATACAACACTAGTACCCACCACCCAGCGCGCACATTCACGCCTGCACTGTAAAACACCACTACGGGTGCACCGCAGTCACGTTCAGCACTGGTAACACGCACCTGACGCACCACCATCACATAAAACACTGGTAAACCACCACACAGTGCACACCACCACCACATACAACACTGGTAACACCCACCACCCAGTACACCACCATCACAGCCTAAAGGCTAGTAACACCACCACACAGCACACCACCATCACAGCCTGCTACTAGTAACACCACCACACGGTACACCACCATCACGTCAATACTGGTAACACCACCACACAGCACACCACCATCACATGCAACCGCCTAGTAACACCACCACACAGCACACCACCATCATTTTCAATACTAGTAGCTGCCACCACACGGTACACCACCATCACGCCTGGCACTGGTAACGCCACCACACAGCGCACCACCATCACATACAACACTAATGCTTGCCGCCACAGCGCACCACCATCACCTGACGCTAAAACACCACCATCACACGTGCCACCACAGTGCACCACCGTCACATACCAACGCTAATCAACACCACCACACAGCGCACCACCATCACATACAAGCAAACGCCACCACACAACACCATCAGCACTTTCAATACCTGGTAACACCACCATACAGCACCACCAGTCACACCATTACATACAACACTAGTAACACCACCACACAGCGCACCACCACTCACATACAACACTAGTAACACCACCACACAGTACACCACCATCACACAGCACACCACCATCACATATAACACTAGTAACATCACCACACAGTAACCACCACCACGGTACTACCACACGGTACACCAACACCACACAGCCACACCACCTCCACGCAGGTACACCACCTGCAGTGCACCACCACACCATATCACCATCACACAGGTGCACCACTGCCACCAATACGCCACCACCACGGTACACCACCACACGGTACACCACCACGCCAGGTACACCACCACCACGCAGTATGCCACCAACAGCACCACCATCGCACAGTACACCACCACACAGTACACCACACACCACACCACCATCACAGTACACCACTACACAATACACTACCACCACCACGCAACGCACCACCACGGTACCACCACGGCACACCACCACCACATACAACACTAGTAACACCACCACAGTACACCACCATCACATACAACACTAGTAACACCACCACCACAGCACATCACTAGCACGCCCAACGCTAGTAACACCACCACATGCCGCCACCACATCACCAACACTGGTAACACCACCACGCAGTGCACCACCGCCACGTACCAACACTGAAACACCAGTGCACCACCACTACATGCGGCGCTAATTAACCACCACACGGCTACGTCCGCCACTGCATGCAACCCCACTAGTGCGCCGCCACAGTGCACCACCACGCCGCAACGCTAGTAACCACCACACGGTACACCACCGTCACATGCAACCCGCAGGTACACCACCACGCAGCACCACCACACAGCACACCGCCACACAGCACACCATCGCATCATACCACTAATAATGCCCCTACGCATTTCATCCATTCGGCACTGGTAACACCACCACACAGTGCACCACCACCACATGCATAGTAACACTACACAGCACACCACCATCCACCCACCTAGTACACCACCACTGACGCACCACCATCACGCCTGCACAGTAACACCACAACCACCACCATCGCCTGATACTAGTAACACGCACATCGCACCACCATCACCTACAACACTAATTGCACCACCACGAGTACACCACCATCACATACCAGCACTGGTAACACCACCACAGTGCACCACCATCATGCAACCGCCTAGTAACACCAGCACGGCACACCACATCGCAACCGCTTCGCCGCCGCACGTGAAACCGCCACCACATACCAGCCACTGAGTAATGCCACCACCAGTGCACCACCACCACATGCAACATGGTAACACCACCACACAGCACACCACCGTCACGCTACAACCCCTGGCAACACCACCGCACGTACACCACCATCACATATCAACACTGGTAACACCACCACACAGTACACCACCATCACGCTTCGCTTGTAGCTTGCCACCACAGCACACCACCATCTCGCCACCAAGCATAGTAACACACCACACAGTACACCATCACGCCATAACGCTAGTAACACCACCACACAGCACACCACCACCGGTACACTACCACAGTAACACCACCACACAGCACACCACCACACATTGCACCACCGTCACACTGCCCACACCATCACATGACGCCCAGCACACCACCACATAGTAAACGATACCACACAGTACGCACCACCACCACAGTGCACCACCACGCGGTACACCACCACACAGCTGCACCACCACTCACCTGTACCCCACCACTAAGTGCACCACCACACGCCATTGCACCATCGCCAGTCGCACCACTACCACCAATTCACTACCACCACTTACCACACGGTACACCACCACGCGGTACACCACCACCACACAGTATACCACCACAGCACCACCATCACAGTACCCACCACCACACAGTACACCACCACACACCACACTACCATCACACAGTACGCCACCACCACACAATACTATCACCACCACACTGTACCACACAGTACACCACCACATTGTACACCACCACACACACGTATGCCACCACACAGTACACACCACCACCACCACCACACACGGTTGCACCACTGCCACGCAATACAAGCCACCACGCTTTACGCCACCAGCACACGCCAACGGTACGCCACCACACAGTTCACCCGCCGCAGTGCCGCTGCCACTGGCGCACCACCATCACGCAGACGCCACCACACGGTTGCACCAGCATGGGCACGCCACCACCACGCTGCACCACCACGGTACACCTGCGCGTTACACCATCACCACACCATACACCACCACTGTACTGCGGTACCTGCACACACAGTACATCCACCCACCACGGTACACCACCACACGCACCACCATCACACCTAACACTAGTAACACCACCACAGTGCACCCATCACCAATGCAGGTAATGACCACAACACTGTGCACCACCACCACGCAGTACACCACCATCTCAAGGCTGGTAACACACCGGGTGCACCACCACATACAACACTGATGTAATACCACCACGAACTCCACCATCACGCATATAATGACGGGCACCGTCATGCAACCACTTGTTGCCACCACACCAGTGCACCACCATCACATGCATTGCTATAACACCACCACACTGCGCACCACCGTCACGCCTGTTCAGTAACACCTGCACTGCGCACCACCATGTACTCACCACCGCAGTACACCACCATCACATACAAAACCAGTAACACCACCACTGCACCACCATCTCATGCAACACCTGGTAATACCGCCACACAGTACGCCACCACCACATACAACACTAGTAATACCACCCACCCAGTACACCACCACCACATACAACACTACTAGTAACACCACCACACAGCACACCACCATCACTTACAACACTAGTAACACCACGACAGTACACCACCATCACATACAACACTAGCAACACCACCACACAGCACACCACCATCACATACAATACTAGTAACACCACCACACTACACACCACCATCACATAAACACTAGTAACACCACCACACACAGTACACCACCACCACATACAACACTAGTAATACCACCACAGTACACCGCCATCACATACAACACTAGTAACACCACACAGCACACCACCATCACATACAACACTAGTAACACTACACAGTACACCACCGTCAAGATCAACACTAACACCACAACACAGTGCACCACCATCACATACGACACTAGTAAACCACCACACAGCACACCACCTCACATAAACACTAGTAAACCACCACACAGTGCACCACCACCACATACAACACTAGTAACACCACCACCCAGTACACACCATCACATACAAAAACGTTAACACCACCACAAGCACACCACCATCACATACAACACTAGTGACACCACCACACAGTACACCACCATCACGTACAATACTAGTACACCACCACACGGCACACCACCATCACATGCAACACTGGTAACACTACCACACAGCACACCATCACTTTCAATACTAGTAACACCACCACACAGTACACCACCACCATACAACACTGTAATACACCACAGTACACCACCACCACATACAGCACTAGTAATACAACCACACAGTACACCACCATCACATACAACACTAGTAACACCAACACACAGCACACCACCATCACATGCAACACTAATAACACCACCACACAGCACACCACCATCACTTACAACACTAGAAACACCACCATCACATACAACAATAGTAACACCACCACACAGTACACCACCATCACACAACACTAGTAACGCACCACACGGCACACCACCATCACATACAACACTAGTAACACCACCACACACAACACACATCACTTTCACACTAGTAACACCACCATACAGCACACCACCAGTCCTCCATCACATACAACACTAGTAACACCACCACCAGCGCACCACCCTCACATACAACACTAGCAACACCACCACGAGTACACCACCGTCACCAGCACACCTCATCACATATAACACTAGTAACATCACCACACAGTAAACCACCACCACAGTACACTACCTGGACCACACCACACACAGCACACCACCCTGCATGGTACACCACCACAAAGCACACCACCACACACCATATCACCATCACAAGCACACCACCACTACATACACACCACCACCACCACAGCACACCACCACACAGTACACCACCACGTAGTACACCACCACCACACAGTACACCACCACACACACCACCATCACACAGCACACCACCACACAGTACACCACCATCCAGTACACCACCACACAGTACACCACTGCGGTACACCACCACACACCACACCACCATCGCAAGTACACCTGATCACACAGTACTGTACCACCACCGTTTTCATCACACCACCACGGCACCGCCACCACGCAGCATACCACCACACGGTACACAACGACTGTTAACACCACACAGCACACCACGCCACGCAGTACTCCACCACGCAGTAGCGCGCCACCACACGCCACCACCTCAGTACACCACCACACGCACCACCACGCAGTACACCACCATCACACCAGTACACCACCACAGTACGCGACCGCCTGCACCACACGACCGCCACGTCACCTGTACAGTACACCGCGATACCAGCAACCGCAGTACACCTGCACGGTACACCCCACAGTGCACCACCACCAGTACCGCCACACCGCCTGCAGTACCGCGACACCACCGCAGTACGCCACACACCTGGTACACGCCACACCACCATCACAGTTCCACAGCCACCACCGTTGCCTGCAACAGCTTCGCAGTGCACATTTCCTGCAGTCACCACCTTGTGCACCACCACACACCACCACACACCACGGTGCCACCGCACGGTACCACAGTACACCGCCACGGTTACTGCCACAGCACGGTACACCACCACGGTACCGCCACCACATTGCACCACAGCGCACCACCACCACGGTACCAGCACCAATGCACCACCACCTGGTACGCCGCCGCCTGGTACTGCACCACGCAGTGCACCACCATCACGTGCACCGACACGTGGTACGCCACCATGCACCGCACTGTGCACGCGACGCCACCGCTGATGCCTGACCACGCGACCTGCAGTACTGCCGCGCGCCACCGCCACAGTGCCCACCATTTTCACGGTGCCGCCATACGGTGCACCACCACACAGTACCACCACACAGTACACCACCGTACACCAACACTGTTGCACCACGCACTGTCCCGCAGTACACCACCACGGTACTGCCTGCAGTACACCACCACATGCAGTGCCACCACCTCGGTACCATCACGGTGCACCACCACCGTGCCTACCAATTACGACCAGCACAGTACACCGCAGTGCCACCATTTACAGTACACCACCATGGTACCATCCTGTCACCACCGCAGTGCACCACCACCATTGCACCATGCACGGTACCACCACGGTGCACCACCCGTTCGCCGCCGTCACGGTAGCACCACGTTACTGCCCACGATGCACTACCATCCACGGTGCCTGCGCGGTACCACGGTGCACACCACGGCTTTCTGCCGCAGTGCGCCACCACGGTACCTGCACCACCGTACCACCACGGCTTTTCTGCCTGGTACACCACCACACGGTACCACCATCTGGTACACCACCACGGTGCCTGCGCGGTACCCACCGTCGCGTGCCACCGCCAGTACCCACCACGCAGGGTACCACCATTACACCAGCACCTGACAGTACCTCGCGGTACCACCACAGTACACACACACACAGTGCACCACCATCACAGTACACCACCGTACACCCACGTCACCATCGGTACACCCACCACGTAGTACCAGCACCTGATGCACGCAGTACACCACCACCACAGTACACCACCACCGCACACCTGCATGTGCCACCGCCACAGTGCACACCACGATTGCCTGGCACCACCGCCGTACGGTGCACCACACAGTGCACCACCACCACACGGTGCACACCATCACTGACCACCACGGCCCGCTTACGCAGTGCACCACCACAGTATTACCAGCGGTACACCACCACTGTACCACCTGTACCCACGCGGCAATAACGCAGTGCCTGTTACCGCCATGCCGACGTCACCACCACACAATGGTAACAGTACTGATCAGCATGCACCACAGTGCACCACCATACAGAACACCACCACGCAGTGCACCACCACCACGCACACCGCCATCACGTGCCAGTAACACCACCACAGCACCCCACCATACATACAACACTGGTAACCCACCACGGTACACCACCACCATGCAACTAGTAATACCACCACACGGTACACCACCATCACGCCTGATACTGGCTCAACACTCGCATCGCCTCTGCTAATAACACTACCACACAGCACACCATCATCATTTTCATACAGTAACACCACAGCATACCAGGTCCTGCATCACATCCAACATAGTAACACCACCACAGCGCACCACCATCACATGCAACAATAGTAACACCACCACAACCAGACCACCATCATGCAACACTAGTAACACCATCACACGTACACCACTGATCGCTATAAAACAGCCCAGTCAACCATCGTAAAATTATCAACGTAATAAATCAGTGTATTCACTCCCATAAACACTGCTCTCACACACTGTCACTATGTTGAAATGAACTGTGGTTTTGACCTTTTCACATCTGGTTATTATATATATTATTTGTCACTTATGTTACTTGTATATTATTTAATTCATTACCCATTCCCCAAATATGGCAACTGTATATTTTCAGCCTTCTGCTGCAAGCTCCTTCAATAAAAAGGTTAATTTTTATTATTATTATTATTTCATCACATGCAAAATAGTAACTCCACCACAGCACACCACCATCACATATAACACAAATGCTCATCACGCACACCATCATTACTTTTCAGTACTGGTAACACCACCACAGCACCACCAGGTCTCCATCACATACAGCACTAGCGAACACCAGCACAGTACACCGCCATCACATCATCCAGTAGTAACGCCACCACGCAGCAGACCACCATCACGCCTGGTAACGCCGTCACGCAGTACAGCACCATCGCTGCGCCCCAATGTACCCACGGTGCACCACCATCACATGCAACACTGGTAACACCACCACAGTGCCCACTATCACATACAACACTGGTAACACCACCACGACACACCACCAGTCACCCATAACGCCGCTTAAATTAACACCACCACACAGCACACCATCACATACCATCGCCAATAACACCGCCACGCGGTACCACGATCACATACAACACTGTTAACACCATCACAAAGTGCACCACACTGACGCACCACGCATCATACACACTGTGCTGCACTACAGTACTACCTTCACGTGACCTGATAACACCACCACACAAAAACACCACCACCATACAGCACTGGTAACACCACCACACGCCACCACCATCACGCCCACACTGCTTAACGCATACACAGTGCACCACGTCTCATACCAACGCTCGTAAACACCACAACACGGTGCACCACCATCACATACGACACTAGTAACACCCTGCCTGCCGCATCGCCTGGTAACACCACCACACAGCACACCACCATCACATTGCACTGCCACGGTACACCACCATTCATACAACACTGTAACCCGATCACACAGCACACCATCATTGCTCTCAATACTGGTAACACCACCACGCACCACAGTCACCATCACATACAACACTAGCGCACCACCACAGCACACCACCATCACTACAACAATGGTAACACCACCACACAACAGACCACCATCACGCCTGGCTTACTGTGCTCCATCACACGGTACACCACCATCACGCCTGTACTGGCAACACCACACAGCACACACCACCGTCACGCTTTATTGCACCACTCACCGTCACAACACTAATGCATTTTGCGCATTTTATCACATACCACACACAGTACGCCCACAATCGCGCTTTACGCCTTTGCAATCACCTTTACCATGCTTTTACCACCAGGTCCTGCATCACATACCAGCCTGGTAAAACCACCACAGCACCACCATCACCAACTATACTTACCACCACACCGTTTTCTATCACGCCACAAGCTGGTAAGACCACCAGCGGTACACCACCACATAGTAAGCAACCACAGTACACCACCACGCTAGCACACCACCATACGCTTTAAGGCTTCAGTAACACCACCACAGGTACTGCCATCACCACCACTGGTAACACCTGCACGATACACCACCACCACACAGTGCACCACCATTGGCACCGCATCGCCAAGCATGTAACACCACCAGTACATCACCACCACATACCAACACTGGTAACACCTACGCAGCACACCACCATTACGCCTGCACCTGGTAACACCAGCACGGTGCACCACCACCACATACAACCTGGTAATGCCACACAGCGCATCACATACCAGCCTAATTAACACCACCGCACTGCGCGCCACCATCACGTGCCAGCACTAATAACGCCGCTACGGGTACCGCCACCATCACATGCGACACTGGTAACACCACCACACAGCGACACCACCATCACATAAACGCTGTTGACCACCACGCAGTGCACCACCACCACTCCGCAACCTGGTAACACCACCACCGGTACACCACCATCACGCCTGAGTCAGTAACACCACCACACAGCACACCACCATCACATACAACACTAATGGCACCACCACACAGTACACCATCACATCAATGCTGTAACTTACACCACACAGCACACCACCATCACGCCGCTTCAATGCTCCACAGCACACCATCATCATTTTCAATCTAGTAACACCAGCACGGTACCACCGCCACGCCTGGCCACACTAGTAATACAACCACACGGTACACCGCAATCACATACCAACACTAGTAACACCAGCACACGGCACGCATCGCACAGCACTAATACTGCCACCACACAGCACACCACCATCACTTACTGACTAGTAACACCACCATCACGTGCAACCAATGGTAACGCCACCACAGTACACCACCACGACGCACCACCATCACGTGCAACACTAGTAACACCACCACAGCGCACCACCATCATAAAACGCTGGTAAACCACCACGGTGCACCACCACCACATACAACGCTAATTAACACCACCGGTACCTGTCACAACGCCTATGCACCACCACGGTACACCACCATCATGCAATGCCTGGTAACACCACCACGGTCACACCACCATCACATACCAGCACTAATAACACCACCACAGTACGCCACTGTCACATACCAACACTGGTAAACCACCACACGGTACGCACCACCACGCAGTGAAAACAACCACACAGTACACCACCACGCAGCGCACCACCATCACGCACAAAACTAGTAACACCACCACACAGTACACCACCAAATGCACCGCCAGTAACACCACCACACGGTACACAACCACAGTACGCCACCATTGACACCACCATCCGCCCCACTGGTAACACCACCACAGTACATCACCACCACATCCAACCACCAGTAACACCACCACGGCCACCGCATTACGCACCATGACACTAGTAACACCACCACACAGTGCACTGCCACCACATACCAACCTTCGTAATGCCACACGGTTCACCGCATTCACATACAACGCCTGGTAACCACCACCACGGCACACCGTCACATTTCAGCACTGGTAACACCACAACACAGTGCCACCATCACATACGACACTAGTAGCTTACCACCACACAGCACACCACCATCACGCAAAACGCTAGTAAACCACCACGGTGCACCACCACCACATACAACGCTAGTCAACACCACCGCAGTACACCACCATCACATACAAAACTAGTAACACCACCACACAGCACACCACCATCACATGCAACACTAGTAGCCACACAGTAGCGCACACCTCACATACCAATACTAGTAACACCACCACACAGCACACCACCATCATACAACACTGGTAACACTACCACACAGCGCACCATCATCATTTTCAATGCTAGTAACACCACCACACAGTACACCACCACCACATCCACAGCCCCTGAGTAATGCAAACCACACGGTACACCACCATCACATACCAGCACTAGTAACGCAACACACAGCACACCACCATCACTTACAACACTAAAACACCACCATCACATGCAACAATGGTAACACCACCACACAGTACACCACCATCACGCCTGACACTAGTAACACCAGCAGCGCACCGCATCGCTGGCACTGGTAACACCGCCACAGCACGCCATCATCACTTTCAATACTAGTAACACCACCATGCAGCACACCACCAGTCCCATCACATACAACGCGGTAACACCACCACACAGCACCACCACCATCACGTGCAGTGCTGTAACCCACCACCACACAGTGCACCACCATCGCACAGCACACCACCATCACATATAACGCAAAACATCACCACACAGTAAACCACCACCACACAGTACACCACCACACAGTACACCAACACCACACAGCACACCACCCTCACGCAGTGCACCACCACAAAGTACAGCCACCACACACCATCACCATCACGCCAGTACCACTGCCACAATGCACTACCACCACCACCAGTGCACCACCACGGTACACCACAACGCCAATACACCACACCACCATGGTATGCCACCACACGCACACCACCATCACACGGTACACCACCACACAGTACCATCACCACACCACCACCATCACACGGTACACCACTACCACACAATGCATTACCACCACCACACGCACCAACGCACCACCACACAGTACACCACCACACCACACCACCATCACGGTAT
This sequence comes from Homarus americanus, assembly GCF_018991925.1. Classification (NCBI taxonomy): domain Eukaryota; kingdom Metazoa; phylum Arthropoda; class Malacostraca; order Decapoda; family Nephropidae; genus Homarus; species Homarus americanus. Next base: position 21,756 of record NW_024732571.1, read on the forward strand.
ACCACCACACAGTACACCACACGGTACACCACCACACACCACCACCATTACACAGTACCACTACCACACAATACAATACCACCACCACACTTTACACCACCACATGGTACACCACCACCACACGGTATGCCACGCAGTTTCACCACCACGCGGTACCACCACACAGCACACCACCGTCACACGGTACACCACCACACAGTGCACACCACCACACAGTGCACCACCACCACACGGTGCACCACCACACGGTGCACCACCACGCGGTGCACCAGCAACACACCAGTAAACCACCACACGGTACACCACCATGCAGTACGCCACCACCACGCAGTACACACCACCACACGGCACACCACCATCACATACAACACTGGTAACACCACCACAGCATGCCACCACCATCACATACAACACTAGTAACACCACCACAGTACACCACCACCACACAGTACACCACCACATTGTACACCACCGCGACGCCACAACACTAGTAACACCACCACGTGATGCACCACCACCGCCTGGCACTTGTAACACCACCACAAAGCACACCACCATCACGCAAAACGCTGGTAAGCCACCACGGTACACCACCGCCACATACAACACTGGTAATGCCATCACAGTATCACCATCACATACAAAACTGGCACCACCACACAGCGCACCACTATCGCCTGGCTAATTAGCACCACCACATACTGCACCACACCGCCTGGCACTAGTAATGCCACCACCCAGTTACCACCACCACATCTGTACTGTAACACACCAGCACATTACCACCATCACGCCTGTACACTAGTAACACACCACACAGCACACCACCATCACATACCAACACTGGTAACACCACCACACAGCACACCATCACATCCAGCACTGGTAACACCACCACACAGCACCACCATCACCAATACTAGTAACACCACCACACACCCAGCACACCACCAGCATGCATCACATACAACGCTAGTAACACCACCACACAGCGCACCACCATCACGCCCAGCAGTAACACCACTACACAGTACACCATCACATGCAACACTAGTAACACCACCACACAGCACACCACCATCATACCAACGCTTGGAACACTGCCACACACAGTGCACCACCATCACGCCACAGCGCTAGTAACACCACCACCACAGCACGCCTGCATCACGCAAACGCGTAAACACCACCACGCAGTGCACCACCACCCATACCAGCACTAGTAAAACACCACGCAGTGCACCACCACCATACCAACCGTATCAATACACACAGTGCCACCGTCACCATACAACCACTAGTAACACCAACACACAGCGCACCACCATCATGCAACGCTAATAACACCGCCACACAGCACACCTCATCGCCCGCAACACTAGCAACACCACCACCATGCAACAATGGTAACACCACCAGTACACCACCACACGGCACACCACCATCATACCAACACTAGTAACACCACCACACAGCACCACCATCACGCAAAACGCTGGTAAACCACCACACGGTACACCACCACCACATACAACACTAGTAACACCACCACACAGCACACCACCATCACATACCAACGCCTGGTAACACCACCACACAGTACACCACCATCTCATGCAATACTAGTAACACCCACCACACACAGCACCACCATCACATACCAGCGTAACACCACCACACAGTTGCACCACTATCACATGCAACACTGAGTAACACCACCACACGATGCACCACCACGCAGTAAACAACCACGCAGTACACCACCACGTAGCACACCACCATCACATACAACACAAGTAACACCACCACGGTACACCACCATCGCCACACCACCTGGTAACACCACCACAGTACACACCACAGTACACCACCACATTGTACGCCCACCATCACATACAACACCTAGTAGCACCACCACCCAGTACATCACCACCACATACAACAACAGTAACACCACCACACAGCGCACACCACCATTACGCCACAACACTGGTAACACCACCACACAGTGCACCACCACCACATGTAACACTAGTAATGCCACCACAGTGCACCACCATCACATACCCAGCACTGGTAACACCACCACACAGCGCACCACCATCACATACCAGCACTAATAACACCACTACACAGTACACCACCGTCACATTCGCACTCAAAACCACCACCACACAGCGCACCACCATCACGTAAAACACTGGTAAACCACCACGCGATTACACCACCACCACGGCAACACTGGTAACACCACCACCCAGTACACCACCATCACATACAAACTAGTAACACCACCACACAGCACACCACCATCACAGCCTGTACTGGTAACACCACCACGGTACTGCCACCATCACATGCAATGCTAGTAACACCACCACGCAGCACACCACCATCACATGCAACACTAGTAACACCACCACAGCACACCATCATCATTTCAATACTGTGCAGCACACGGTACACCACCATCACATACAACACTAGTAACACCAACACAGCACACCACCATCACGCCTGCTACTAATAACACCCACCACAGCACACCACCATCGCACAACCACTAAAACACCACCATCACCCACAACAATGGTAACACCACCACACAGTACACCACCATCACATACAAACACTAGTAACACCACCACACAGCACACCACCATCACGCCTGAAACTAGTAACACCACCACACAACCACACCATCAGCACTCAATGCTAGTAACGCCACCATACAGCAGCACACCACCAGGTCACCGTGCATACGCACTAGTAACACCACCACGACACCCACCCTCACATACAACATAGCAACACCACCACACAGTACACCACCATCACGGCACACCACCATCACATATAACACTAGTAACATCACCACACAGTAAACCACCACCACACAGTACACTACCACAGTGCAACACCACACAGCACACCACCCTCACATGGTACACCACCACAAAGTACACCACCACACACCATATCACCATCATAGTACACCACTACCACAATACACTACCACCACCACAGTACACCACCACACAGTACACCACCACATGGTACACCACCACCACATGGTATACCACCAACAGCACACCACCATCACAGTACACCACCACACGGTACACCATCACACCACCACCATCACACAGTACACCACTGCCACCTGTACACTACCACCACCGCATATTGCACCACCACACGGTACACCACCACAGGGCACACCACCATCACATACAACTGGTAACACCCCCACAGTGCACACCACCATCACATACAACACTAGTAACACCACCACACAGTCCACCACCACCACCACAGTACACCACCATTGTGCACCACCATGATATACAACACTAGTAACACCACCACGGTACACCACCACCACATACAACACTGGTAACACCACCACACAGTACACCACCATCACCATAAACACTGTAAACCCACCACACAGTACACCACCACCACATACAACACTAGTAATACCACCACCCAGTACCACCATCACATACAACACTAGTAAACCACCACACAGTACACCACCACCACATACAACACTAGTAACACCACCACCCAGTACACCACCATCACATACAAAACTAGTAACACCACCACACAGCACACCACCATCACATACAACACTAGTAACACCACCACACAGTACACCACCATCACATACAATACTAGTAACACCACCCCACACAGCACACCACCATCACATGCAACACTAGTAACACTACCACACAGCACACCATCATCATTTTCAGCTACTAGTAACACCACCACATGTACACCACCATCACATACAACACTAGTAACACCACCACACAGCACACACCATCACATACAACACTAGTAACACCACCACACAGCACACCACCATCACTTACAACACTAGTAACACCACCATCACATACAACAATAGTAACACCACCACACAGTACACCACCATCACATACAACACTAGTAACACCACCACACAGCACACCACCATCACATACAAAACTAGTAACACCACCACACAACACACCATCATCACTTTCAATACTATAACACCACCATACAGCACACCACCAGGTCCACCATTACATACAACACTAGTAACACCACCACACAGCACACCACCCCTCACATACAACACTAGCAACACACCACCACACAGTACACCACCACCATCACAGCACACCACCATCACATATAACACTAGTAACATCACCACACACAGTAAACCACCACCACAGTACACTACCACACAGTCACCAACACCACACAGCACACCACCCCTCACATAGTACACCACCACAAAGTACACCACCACACACCATATCACCATCACATAGTACACCACTACCACACACAATACACTACCACCACCACAGTACACCACCACACAGTACACCACCACATAGTACACCACCACCACATAGTATACCACCAACAGCACACCACCATCACACAGTACACCACCACAGTACACCATCACACACACCCCACCATCACACAGTACACCACTACCACACAATACACCGCCACCACCACACTGTACACCACCACATGCACACCACCACACGGTACACCACCATCACATACAACACTAGTAACACCACCACACAGTACACCACCATCACATACAACACTAGTAACACCACCACACAGTACACCACCACCACACAGTACACCACCACAGTACACCACCATATACAACACTAGTAACACCACACCACTAGTACACCACCACCACATACAACACTAGTAACACCACCACACAGCACACCACTTCACATAAAACACTAGTAAACCACCACAGTACACACCACCACATACAACACTAGTAATACCACCCACACAGTACACCACCATCACATACAACACTAGTAACACCACCACACAGCACACCACTATCACATCAGTAAACACCACCCAGTACACCACCACCACATACAACACTAGTAACACCACCACACAGCACACCACCATCACATACAACACTAGTAACACCACACACAGCACACCACCATCACATACAACACTAGCAACACCACCACACACGCACACCACCATCACAATACTAGTAACACCACCACACTACACACCACCATCACATAAACACTAGTAACACCACCACACAGTACACCACCACCACATACAACACTAATACCACCACACAGTACACCACCATCACATACAACACTAGTAACACCACCACACAGCACACCACCATCACATACAACACTAATAACACCACAGTACACCACCGTCACATTCACCACTAGTAACACCACCACCCAGCACACCACCATCACATACAACACTAGTAACACCACCACACAGCACACCACCATCACATACAACACTAGTAACACCACCACACAGTACCACCATCACATACAACACTAGTAACACCACCACACAGCACACCACCATCACATGCAACACTAGTAACACTACCCACAGCACACCATCATCATTTTCAATACTAGTAAACACCACACAGTACACCACCACCACATACAACACTAGTAATACAATCACAGTACACCACCACCACATACAACACTATAATCAACCACACAGTACACCACCATCACATACAACACTAGTAACACCAACACACAGCACACCACCATCACATACAACTATAATACACCACCACACAGCACACCACCATCACTTCAACACTAGAAACACCACCACCACATACAACAATAGTAACACCACCACACAGTACACCACCATCACATACAACACTAGTAACACCACCACACAGCACACCACCATCACATACAACACTAGTAACACCACCACACAACACACCATCATCACTTAATACTAGTAACACCACCATACAGCACACCCACCAGGTCCACCATCACATACAACACTAGTAACACCACCACACAGCACACCACCATCACATACAACACTAGCAACACCACCACACAGTACACCACCATCACACAGCACACCACCATCACATATAACACTAGTAACATCACCACACAGTAAACCACCACCACAGTGTACACTACCACACAGTACACCACCCTCACATAGTACCACCACAAAGTACACCACCACACACCATATCACCATCACATAGTACACCACTACCACACAATACACTACCACACCACAGCACACCACCACAGTACACCACCACATAGTACACCACCACCACATAGTATACCACCACACAGCACACCACCATCACACAGTACACCACCACACAGTACACCACCACACACCACACCACATCACACAGTACACCAACAAATAATAACCACCACCACACGTACACCACCACATACACCACCACATAGTACACCACCACCACACAGTATACCACCACACAGTACACCACCACACAGTACACCACCACACACACCACCACACCACCATCACACAGTCACACCACTACCACACAACACATACCACACCACCACACTTACACCACCAAAGTACACCACCACCACACAGTATACCACCACACAGTACACCACCATGCAGTCACTACCACACAGTGCACCACCATCACACAGTACACCACCACACAGTACACCACCACAGAGTACACCACACAGTACACCACCACAGTACACCACCACAATACACACACACCAGACCACCACAGTACACCACCACATAGTACACCACACCACACAGTACACCACCACAGCACACCACCACGCAGTACACCACCACGCAGTACACCACCAGTACACCAACATCACACCAGTACACCACCACACAGTACACCACCACACAGTACACCACATGTACACCACCACCACACAGTACACCACACCACAGCACACCACCACACGGCACACCACCACACAGTACACCACCACCACACACAGTACACCACCACACAGTACACCACCACCACACAGTACACCACCATACAGCACACCAACAACACACCAGTACACCACCACACAGTACACCACCATACAGTACACCACCACCACACAGTACACCACCACAGTACAACACCACACAGTACACCACCACGCAGTACACCACCACACAGTACACCACCATACAGCACACCAACAACACACCCAGTACACCACCACACAGTACACCACCATAGTAACACCACCACCACACAGCACACCACCACACAGTACACCACCACACAGTACACCACACCACCACAGCACACCACCACCACACAGTACACCACCACACAGCACACAACCACGCAGTACACCACCACATGTACACCAACAACAACCAGTACACCACCACAGTACACCACCACACAGTACACCACCACACAGTACACCACCACGCAGTACACCAACAACACACCAGCACACCACCACACAGTACACCACCACGCAGCACACACCACCACACAGTACACCACCACCACACAGCACACACCACCACCACACAGTACACCACCACACAGTACACCACCACACAGCACACCACCACACAGTACACCACACAGCACACCACCATACAGTACACCACCACCACACACAGTACACCACCACAGCACACCACCACACAGTACACCACCACACAGTACACCACCACACAGTACACGACCATACAGTACACCACCACCAGTACAAACACCACGAGTAACACCACCAGTACACCACCAACACACGTACACCACCACACAGTAACACCACCACACAGTACACCACCACCACAGTACACCACCACACAGTACACCACCACACAGCACACCACCATACAGTACACCACCATAATAGTACACCACATACAGTACACCCCACCACAGTACACCACCACCACACAGTACACCACCACACAGCACACCACCATACAGCACACCACCACCAGTACAATCAATAACACACAGTCACCACCACACAGTACACCACCACGCAGTACACCACACCATACAGCACACCACCACACCACACAGTACACCACCACACAGTACACCACCATACAGTACACCACCACGCAGTACACCAACAACACACAGTACACCACCACACAGTACACCACTCACGTCACACCACCATACAGTACACCACCACACAGTATACCACCACACAGCACACCACCACCACACAGTACACCACCACGGCACACCACCACCACACAGCACACCACCACACAGTACACCACCACACAGCACACCACCACACAGTACACCACCACACAGTACACCACCACACAGCAACCACCATACAGTACACCACCACACACACACCACCACACAGTACACCACCACCACACAGTACACCACCACACAGTACACCACCACACAGTACACCACCACCACACAGTACACCACCACATAGTACACCACTGCCACACAGCACACCATACAGTACACCACCACGCAGTACACCACCACGCAGTACACCACCATCACACAGTACACCACCACGCAGTACACCAACAACACACCAGTACACCACCACACAGTACACACTCCCACACAGCACACCACCACACAGCACACCACCACCACACAGCACACCACCATACAGTACACCACCACGTGCACACCAACAACACACCAGTACACCACCACAGTACACCACCACACAGCACACCACCACCACACACAGCACACCCCACACAGTACACCACCACCACACAGCACACCACCACACGGCACACCACCACCACACAGCATACACCACCACACAGCACACCACCATCACATACAACACTAGTAACCACCACACAGTACACCACCACCACATACAACACTAGTAACACCACCACACAGCACACCACCATCACATACAACACCAGTAACACCACCACACAGCACACCACCATCACATACAAACACTAGTAACACCCCACCACAGTACACCACCATCACATACAACACTAGTAACACCACCACACAGCACACCACCATCACATACAACACTAGTAACACCACCACACACAGTACACCACCATCACACAGAACACTAGTAACACCACCACACAGTACACCACCACATAGTACAACCACAAGCAACACCACCACACAGCCACCACCATCACATACAAAACTAGTAACACCACACACAGTCACCACCATCACATACACCACTATAACACCACCACACAGTACACCACCATCACATACAACACTAGTAACACCACCACACAGTACACCACCACATAGTAAACAACCACACAGTACACCACCACATAGCACACCACCATCACATACAACACTAGTAACACCACCACACAGCACACCACCATCACATACAACACTTGTAACACTACCACACAGCACACCACCATCACATACAACACTAGTAACACCACCACACAGCACACCACCATCACATAAACACTTGTAACACGACCACACAGTACACCACCACCACCACATACAACACTAGTAACACCACCACACAGTACACCACCACCACATACAACACTGTAATACAACCACAGTACACCACCATCACATACAACACTAGTAACACCAACACACAGCACACCACCATCACATACAACACTAATAACACCACCACACAGCACACCACCATCACTTACAACACTAGTAACACCACCATCACATACAACAATAGTAACACCACCACACAGTACACCACCACACGGCACACCACCATCACATAAAACACTAGTAAACCACCACACAGTACACCACCACCACATACAACACTAGTAACACCACCACCCAGTACACCACCATCACATACAAAACTAGTAACACCACCACACAGCACACCACCATCACATACAACACTAGTAACACCACCACACAGTACACCACCATCACATACAATACTAGTAACACCACCACACAGCACACCACCATCACATACAACACTAATACACCACCACACAGTACACCACTATCACATAGAACACTAGTAAGACCACCACACAGTACACCACCACATAGTAAACAACCACACAGTACACCACCACATAGCACACCACCATCACATACAAAACTAGTAACACCACCACACAGTACACCACCATCACATACACCACTAGTAACACCACCACACAGTACACCACATCACATACAACACTAGTAAGACCACCACACAGTACACCACCACATAGTAAACAACCACACAGTACACCACCACACAGCACACCACCATCACATACAACACTAGTAACACCACCACACAGCACACCACCATCACACATACAACACTAGTAACACCACCACACAGTACACCACCACCACACACAGCACACCACCACATTGTACACCACCATCACATACAACACTAGTAACACCACCACACAGTACATCACCACCACATACAACACTAGTAACACCACCACACAGCACACCACCATCACATACAACACTAGTAACACCACCACACAGTACACCACCATCACATACAACACTAGTAATACCACCACACAGTACACCACCATCACATACAACACTAGTAACACCACAACACAGTGCACCACCATCACATACGACACTAGTAACACCACCACACAGCACACCACCATCACAAACCACTAGTAAACCACCACACAGTACACCACCACCACATACAACACTAGTAACACCACCACCCAGCACACCACCATCACATACAAAACTAGTAACACCACCACACAGCACACCACCATCACATACAACACTAGTAACACCACCACAGTACACCACCATCACATACAATACTAGTAACACCACCACACAGCACACCACAATCACATACAACACTTGTAACACCACCACACAGCACACCACCATCACATAACACTAGTAACACCACCACACAGCACACCACCATCACATAAAACACTTGTAACACGACCACACAGTACACCACCACCACATAACACTAGTAACACCAGCACACAGTACACCACCACCACATACAACACTAGTAATACAACCACAGTACACTACCACCACATACAACACTAGTAACCACCAACACAGCACACCACCATCACATACAACACTAATAACACCACCCACAGCACACCACCATCACTTACAACACTAGTAACACCACCCACATACAACAATAGTAACACCACCACACAGTACACCACCACACGGCACACCACCATCACATAAAACACTAGTAACCACCACACAGTACACCACCACCACATACAACACTAGCAACACCACCACCCAGTACACCACCATCACATACAAAACTAGTAACACCACCACACAGCACACCACCATCACATGCCAACACTAGTACCACCACACAGGTACACCACCATCTCATCCAATACTAGTAACACCACCACACAGCACACCACCATCACATACAACACTGTAACACCACCACACAGTACACCACCATCACATAGAACACTAGTAAGACCACCACCCAGTACACCACCACATAGTAAACAAACCCACAGTACACCACCAATAGCACACCACCATCACATACAAAACTAGTAACACCACCACACCTACACCATCACATACACCATAGTAACACCAACACAGTACACCACTATCACATACAACACTAGTAAGACCACCACACGGTACACCACCACATAGTAAACAACCACACAGTACACCACCACATAGTACACCACCATCACATACAAACTAGTAACACCACCACACAGTACACCACCATCACATACACCACTAGTAACACCACCACACAGTACACCACCACCACACAGTACACCACCACATTGTACACCACCATCACATACAACACTAGTAACACCATCACCCAGTACATCACCACCACATACAACACTAGTAACACCACCACACAGCACACCACCATCACATAAACACTAGTAACGCCACCACACAGTACACCACCACCACATACAACACTAGTAATACCACCACACAGTACACCATCATCACATACAACACTAGTAACACCAAACACAGTGCACCACCATCACATACGAACACTAGTAACACCACCACACAGCACACCACCATCACATAAAACACTAGTAAACCACCACACAGTACACCACCACCACATACAACACTAGTAACACCACCACCCAGTACACCACCATCACATACAAAACTAGTAACACCACCACACAGCACACACCACCATCACATACAACACTAGTAACACCACCACACAGTACACCACCATCACATACAATACTAGTAACACCACCACACAGCACACCACCATCACATGCAACACTAGTAACACTACCACACAGCACACCATCATCATTTTCAATACTAGTAACACCACCACACAGTACACCACCACCACATACAACACTAGTAATACAACCACACAGTACACCACCATCACATACAACACTAGTAACACCAACACACAGCACACCACCATCACATACAACACTAATAACACCACCACACAGCACACCACCATCACTTACAACACTAGTAACACCACCATCACATACAACAATAGTAACACCACCACACAGTACACCACCATCACATACAACACTAGTAACACCACCACACAGCACACCACCATCACATACAACACTAGTAAAACACATCATCACTTTCAATACTAGTAACACCACCATACAGCACACCACCAGGTCCACCATCACAACACTAGTAACACCACCACACAGCACACCACCCTCACATACAACACTAGCAACACCACCACACAGTACACCACCATCACACAGCACACCACCATCACATATAACACTAGTAACATCACCACACAGTAAACCACCACCACAGTACACTACCACACAGTACACCAACACCACACAGCACACCACCCTCACATAGTACACCACCACAAAGTACACCACCACACCATATCACCATCACATAGTACACCACTACCACACAATACACTACCACCACCACAGTACACCACCACACAGTACACCACCACATAGTACACCACCACCACATAGTATACCACCACACAGCACACCACCATCACACAGTACACCACCACACAGTACACCACCATCACACAGTACACCACCACCACACAGTACACACCACCACACAGCACACCACCACACACCACACCACCATCACAGTACACCACTACCAACAATACAATACCACCACCACACTTTACACCACCACATAGTACACCACCACCACACAGTATACCACCACACAGTTCACCACCACGCAGTACACTACCACACAGCACACCACCATCACACAGTAAACCACCACACAGTACACCACCACACAGTACACCACCACCACACAGTACACCACCACACAGTACACCACCACGCAGTACACCAACAACACACCAGTAAACACCACACAGTACACCACCACACAGTACACCACCATCACATACAACACTAGTAAGACCACCACACGGTACACCACCACATAGTAAACAACCACACAGTACACCACCACATAGCACACCACCATCACATACAAAACTAGTAACACCACCACACAGTACACCACCACAGTACACCACCATCACATACAACACTAATAACACCACCACACAGTACACCACCATCACATACAACACTAGTAAGACCACCACACGGTACACCACCACATAGTAAACAACCACACAGTACACCACCACATAGCACACCACCATCACATACAAAACTAGTAACACCACCACACAGTACACCACCATCACATACACCACTAGTAACACCACCACACAGTACACCACCACATTGTACACCACCATCACATACAACACTAGTAACACCACCACCCAGTACATCACCACCACATACAACACTAGTAACACCACCACACAGCACACCACCATTACATACAACACTAGTAACACCACCACACAGTACACCACCACCACATACAACACTAGTAATACCACCACACAGTACACCACCATCACATACAATACTAGTAACACTACCATCATATACAACACTAATAACACTACCACACAGCACACCATCATCATTTTCAATACAAGTAACACCACCACACAGCATACCACCAGGTCCACCATCACATACAACACTAGTAACACCACCACACAGCACACCACCATCACATACAACAATAGTAACACCACCACACAACAGACCACCATCACATGCAACACTAGTAACACCATCACACAGTACACCACTGATCGCTATAAGAACAGCCCAGTCCCAACCATCGTAAAAATTATCAATAACTTGTAATAAATCAGTGTATTCACTCCCAGTAAACACTGCTCCTCACACTGTCACTATGTTGAAATGAACTGTAGTTTGACCTTTTCCACATCTAGTTATTATATGTCTTATTTGTGTCACTTATGTTACTTGTATATTATTTGTAATTCGTTACCCATTCCCCAAATATGTAACTGTATATTTTCAGCCTTCTGGCTGCCAAGCTCCTTCAATAAACCGTTAATTTTTATTATTATTATTATTTCATCACATACAAGAATAGTAACACCACCACACAGCACACCACCATCACATATAACACAAGTAACACCATCACAGAGCACACCATCATTACTTTCAATACTAGTAACACCACCACACAGCACACCACCAGGTCCACCATCACATACAACACTAGCAACACCACCACACAGTACACCACCATCACATACATCAATAGTAACACCACCACACAACAGACCACCATCACATACAACACTAGTAACACCATCACACAGTACAGCACCATCACATACAAGACTAGTAACACCACACAGTACACCACCATCACATACAACACTAGTAACACCACCACACAGTACCCCACTATCACATACAACACTAGTAACACCACCACACAGCACACCACCAGGTCCACCAACACATAAAACACTAGCAACACCACCACACAGCACACCACCATCACATACAACACCAATAACACCACCACGCAGTACACCACTATCACATACAACACTATTAACACCACCACACAGTACACCACAACACAGCACACCACCATCACATACAACACTAGTAACACCACCACACAGTACACCACCATCACAAACAACACTAGTAACACCACCACACAAAACACCACCACCACATACAGCACTAGTAACACCACCACACAGCACACCACCATCACATACAACACTACTTAACACTACTACACAGTACACCACCGTCACATACAACACTTGTAACACCACAACACATTACACCACCATCACATACGACACTAGTAACACCACCACACAGCATACCACCATCACTTACAACACTAGTAACACCACCACACAGCACACCACCATCACATACAACACTAGTAACACTACCACACAGTACACCACTATCACATACAACACTAGTAACACCATCACACAGCACACCATCATTACTTTCAATACTAGTAACACCACCACACAGCACACCACCAGGCCCACCATCACATACAACACTAGTAACACCACCACACAGCACACCACCATCACATACAACAATAGTAACACCACCACACAACAGACCACCATCACATAAAACACTAGTAACTCCATCACACAGTACACCACCATCACATACAAGACTAGTAACACCACACAGCACACACCACCGTCACATACAACACTAGTAACACCACCCCACAGTTCACCACCGTCACACGCAACACTAGTAACACCACTACACAGTACACCACCATCACATACAACACTAGTAACACCACACAGTACACCACAATCGCATACAACACTAGTAACACCACCATCACATACAACACCTGTAACACCACCACACAGCACACCACCAAGTCCGCCATCACATACAACACTAGTAAAACCACCACACAGCACACCACCATCACATACAACACTAATAACACCACCACACAGTACACCACTATCACATACAACACTAGTAAGACCACCACACGGTACACCACCACATAGTAAACAACCACACAGTACACCACCACATAGCACACCACCATCACATACAAAACTAGTAACACCACCACACAGCACACCACAATCACATACAACACTTGTAACACTACCACACAGCACACCACCATCACATACAACACTAGTAACACCACCACACAGCACACCACCATCACATAAAACACTTGTAACACGACCACACAGTACACCACCACCACATACAACACTAGTAACACCAGCACACAGTACACCACCACCACATACAACACTAGTAATACAACCACACAGTACACCACCATCACATACAACACTAGTAATACCACCCACACAGCACACCACCACTCATACAACACTCAGTAACACCACCACACAGCGCACCACCACATCACATACAGCACTAATAACACCACTAACAGCACACCGCCATCACATACAACACTAGTAACACCACCACACAGCACACCAACATCACATACAACACTAATAACACCACTACACAGTACACCACCGTCACATTCAACACTAGTAACACCACCACCCAGTACACCACCATCACATACAACACTAGTAACACCACCACACAGCACACCACCATCACATACAACACTAGTAACACCACCACACAGTACACCACCATCACATACAATACTAGTAACACCACCACACAGCACACCACCATCACATGCAACACTAGTAACACTACCACACAGCACACCATCATCATTTTCAATACTAGTAACACCAGCACACAGTACACCACCACCACATACAACACTAGTAATACAACCACACAGTACACCACCATCACATAAAACACTAGTAACACCAAAACACAGCACACCACCATCACATACAACACTAATAACACCACCACACAGCACACCACCATCACTTACAACACTAGTAACACCCCCATCACATACAACAATAGAAACACCATCACACAGTACACTACCACACGGCACACCACCATCACATACAACACTAGTAACACCACCACACAGCACACCACCATCACATAAAACACTAGTAAACCACCACACAGTACACCACCACCACATACAAAACTAGTAACACAACCACACAGCACACCACCATCACATACAACACTAGTAACACCACCACACAGTACACCACCATCTCATGCAATACTAGTAACACCACCACACAGCACACCACCATCACATACAACACTAATAACACCACCACACAGTACACCACTATCACATACAACACTAGTAAGACCACCACACGGTACACCACCACATAGTAAACAACCACACAGTACACCACCACATAGCACACCACCATCACATACAAAACTAGTAACACCACCACACAGTACACCACCATCACATACACCACTAGTAACACCACCACACAGTACACCACGACCACACAGTTCACCACCACATTGTACACCACCATCATATACAACACTAGTAACACCACCACCCAGTACATCACCACCACATACAACACTAGTAACACCACCACACAGCACACCACCATTACATACAATACTAGTAACACCACCACACAGTACACCGCCAACACATAAAACACTAGTAACACCACCACACAGCACACCACCATCACATACAACACTAATAACACCATTACACAGTACACCACCGTCACATTCAACACTAGTAACACCACAACACAGTGCACCACCATAACATACGACACTAGTAACACCACCACACAGCACACCACCATCACATAAAACACTAGTAAACCACCACACAGTACACCACCACCACATACAACACTAGTAACACCACCACCCAATACACCACCATCACATACAAAACTAGTAACACCACCACACAGCACACCACCATCACATACAACACTAGTAGCACCACCACACAGTACACCACCATCACATACAATACTAGTAACACCACCACACAGCACTCCACCATCACATGCAACACTAGTAACACTACCACACAGCACACCATCATCATTTTCAATACTAGTAACACCACCACACAGTACACCACCACCACATACAACAAGAGTAATACCACCACACAGTACACCACCATCACATACAACACTAGTAACACCAACACACAGCACACCACCATCACATACGACACTAATAACACCACCATCACTTACAACACTAGTAACACCACCATCACATACAACAATAGTAACACCACCACACATTACACCACCATCACATACAACACTAGTAACACCACCGCACAACACACCATCATCACTTTCAATACTAGTAACACCACCACACAGCACACCACCAGGTCCACCATTACATACAACACTAGTAACACCACCACACAGCACACCACCATTACATACAACACTAGCAACACCACCACACAGTACACCACCATCACATACAACACTAGTAACACCACCACACAGTACACCACCATCACATACAACAGTAGCAAATCTACCACACAGCACACCACCACCACATACAACACTAGTAACACCACCACACAGTACACCACCATCACATACAATACTAGTAACACTACCATCATATACAACGCTAATAACACTACCACACAGCACACCATCATCATTTTCAATACAAGTAACACCACCACACAGCATACCACACCAGGTCACCATCACAACACCACCACACAGCACACCACCATCCATACAACACTAGTAACACCACCACAGCACACCTCCATCACATACAACACTATTAACACCACCACACAGTACACCATCATCACTTTCAATACTAGTAACACCACCACACAGCACACCACCAGGTCCACCATCACACACAACACTAGCAACACCACCAGTCCACCATCACATACAACACTAATAACACCACCACACAGTACACCACCATCACATACAACACTATTAACACCACCACACAGTCCACCACAACACAGCACACCACCATCACATACAACACTAGTAACACCACCACACAGTACACCACCATCACATACAACACTAGTAACACCACCACACAAAACACCACCACCACCTACAACACTACACACACCACACAGTACACCACCATCACATACAACACTAGTAACCACCACAAAGCACACCACCACACAGCACACAACCATCACATACAACACTAATAACACCACCACACAGTACACCACCGTCACATTCAACACTAGTAACACCACCACACAGCACTCCACCATCACTTACAACACTAGTAACACCACCACACAGCACACCACCATCACATACAACACTAGCAACACCACCACACAGCACACCACCATCACATACAACACTAGTAACACCACCACACTACACACCACCATCATAAACACTAGTAACACCACCACCTAGTACACCACCATCACATACAACACTAGTAACACCACCACAGTATACCACCACCACATACAACACTAGTAACACCACCACACAGCACACCACCATCACATACAACACTAGTAAAACCACCACACAGTACACCCCACCACATACAACACTAGTAACACCACCACACAGTACACCACCATCACATACAACACTAGTAACACTACCACAGCACTCCCACCACCACATACAACACTAGTAACACCACCACACAGTACACAACCACCACATACAACACTAGTAACACCACCACACAGCACACCACCACCACATACAACACTAGTAACACCACCACACAGTACACCACCACCACATACAAGACTAGTAATACCACTACCCAGCACCACCACAGCATACAACACTAGTAACACAACACACAGCACACCACCATCACATACCACAACAGCAACACCACCACACAGTACACCACCATCACATACAACACTAATAACACCAACAGCACACCACCATCACATACAACACTAGTAAAACCACCACAAGTACACCACCACCACATACAACACTAGTAACACCACCACACAGTACACCACCATCACATACAACACTGTACACCACCACACAGTACACCACCACCACATGCAACACTAGTAACACCACCACACAGTACACCACCACCACATACAACACTAGTAACACCACCACACAGTACACCACCACCACATACAACACTAGTAACACCACCACACAGTACACCACCATCACATACAACACTAGTAACACCACCACACAGTACACCACCATCACATACAACACTAGTAACACACCACAGTACACCACCACCACATACAACACTATAACACCACCACACAGTACACCACCACCACATACAACACTATAACTCCACCACACAGTACACCACCATCACATACAACACTAGTAACACTACCACAGACACACCACCATCACATACAACACTAGTAACACCACCACAGTACACCACCATCACATACAACACTATAACACCACCACACAAAACACCACCACCACCTACAACACTAGCAATACCACCACACAGTACACCACCATCACATACAACACTAGTAACCAACCACAGCACACCACCACACAGCACACCACCATCACATACAACACTAATAACACCACTACACAGTACACCATCACATTCAACACTAGTAACACCACCACACAGCACACCACCATCACATACAACACTAGTAACACCACGACACAGCACACCACCATCACATACAACACTAGTAACACCACCACACAGCACACCACCATCACATACAACACTAGTAACACCACCACACTACACACCACCATCACAAACACTAGTAACACCACCCACACCACCATCACATACAACACTAGTAACACCACCACACAGTACACCACCATCACATACAACACCACCACCACACAGTACACCACCACCACATACGACACTAGTAACACCACCACAGCACACCACCATCACATACAACAACTAGAAAACCACCACACAGTACAACCACCACATACAACACTAGTAACTCCACCCACAGTACACCACCATCACATACAACACTAGTAACACTACCACACAGCACCCACCACCACATACAACACTAGTAACACCACCACACAGCACACCACCACCACACAACAACTAGTAACACTACCACACAGTACACCACCACCACATACAACACTCTGTAACACCACCACACAGTACACCACCATCACATACAACACTAGTAATACCACCACCAGTACACCACCACAGCATACAACACTAGTAACACCACCACACAGCACACCACCATCACATACAACACAGTAACACCAACACAGCACACCACCATCACATACAACACCATAACACCAACAGCACACCACCATCACACAACACTAGTAAACCACCACACAGTACACCACCACCACATACAACACTAGTAACACCACCCACACAGTACACCACCATCACATACAACACTAGTAACACTACCACACAGCACACCACCATCACATACAACACTAGTAACACCACCACAGTACACCACCACCACATACAACACTAGTAACACTACCACACAGTACACCACCACACACAACACTAGTAACACCACCACACAGTACACCACCATCACATACAACACTAGTAACACCACCACACAGTACACCATCACATACAACACTAGTAACACCACACAGTACACCACCACCACATACAACACTAGTAACACCACCACACAGCACCACCACCACATACAACACTAGTAACCCACCACACAGTACACCACCATCACATACAACACTAGTAACACCTACCACACAGCACACCACCACCACATACAACACTAGTAACACCACCACACAGTACACAACCACCACATACAACACTAGTAACAGTACCCACACAGTACACCACCACCACATACAACACTAGTAACACCACCACACAGTACACCATCACATACAACACTATAACACCACCACACAGTACACCACCACCACACACAAGACTAGTAACACCACCCAGCACTCCACCACCACATACAACACTAATAACACCACCACAGTACACCACCATCACATACAACACTAGTAACACCACCACACAGTACACCACCACCACATACAACACTAGTAACACCACCACAGTACACCACCACCACACAAGACTAGGCCACCACCACCAGCACTCCACCACCACATACAACACTAGTAAAACCACCACACAGTACACCACCATCACATACAACACTAGTAACACCACCACACAGTACACCACCATCACATACAACACTAGTAACACCACCACAGCACACCACCATCACATACAACACTAGTAACACCACACAGCACACCACACACATACAACACTAGTAACACCACCACACAGTACACCACCACCACATACAACACTAGTAACACCACCACAGTACACCACCATCACATACAACACTAGTAACACCACCACACAGTACACCACCACCACATACAACACTAGTAACACCACCACACAGTACACAACCACCACATACAACACTAGTAACAGCACACAGTACACCACCACCACACATACAACACTAGTAACACCACCACACAGTACACCACCATCATACAACACTAGTAACACCACCACACAGCACACCACCACCACACAAGACTAGTAATACCACTACCCAGCACTCCACCACCACATACAACACTAATAACACCACCACACAGTACACCACCATCACATACAACACTAGTAACACTACCACACAGTCACACCACCACCACATACAACACTAGTAACACCACCACACAGTACACCACCACCACACAACAGACTAGTAATACCACCACCCAGCACTCCACCACCACATACAACACTAGTAAACCACCACACAGTACACCACCATCACATACAACACTAGTAATACCACTACCCAGCACACCACCACCACATACAACACTAATAACACCACCACACAGCACACCACCATCACATACAACACTAGTAACACCACCACACAGTACACCACCACCACATACAACACTAGTAATACCACCACAGTACACCACCATCACGCACAACACTAGTAACACCACAACACAGCACACT
>NW_024732572.1:0-22197 GCF_018991925.1 Homarus americanus
GCAAGGGAATGGCTTCAGGATAACAGGTTGCACAATCAATAATGGTTAGCAAGAACTGATGACCACGAGGGGTCTTAGGTAAGGGACCGACACAATCTATGACCACCTTACTAAAGGGCTCTTCAATGACTGGGATAGGCTGCAGAGGGAATGGTTTAACACTGGGGTTCGGTTTCCCCGCTACCTGACAATCATGGCAAGTGCGACAGTAAGAGCTGACGTCTTTCTTCATCCTAGGCCAAAAGAACTGGGATAAAATTTTTGCATAAGTCTTCCTAACTCCTAAATGACCACCCACCCCATCATGAGCGATACTAAGTATGTCCTGCCGCAAAGGTTTGGGAATAACAACTTGATGATGAACTAACCAAGGGTGATTGGCAGGAGAATTGGAGGGGCGGAACTTCCGCATTAATACACCAGACCTAGTGTAGTAGCAATTTGATTCTTGCTCAGCTTCTGTCTCAGTGACTGACCTATTGAGAAAACCTACCAGCTCAGGATCCCCTGCTTGTAGCTCAATAAACTTACTTCTAGTGATGGGAGAGGAACCAAAACTAATGACATCTGGGTTCCTATCTCCATCAGAACTACTCTGGAGGTTATCTGGTGGTGAGGAATCCTCAAAGAATTCACTGAGACCAAGATCAGTATGGTCCGGCTGAACAAGATTATCCTCGGACTTCTCACAGTCCTGGAGGGAAACTTCATCAACTTCACTAGTCTCTTCTACCTCTGTACTGCGGCTCATGCTACGGGTCACAGCACACGCAGGGAACAACCCTGGAAAGTCTACTTCTAACTGCACAGTATTATTCTCGGCAGTGGGACAAGATGAGATCACAACATTAGGGAACATCATGTCGCCAACGAGGTCATTTCCTATCAATAGAGAGACCCCTTCTACAGGTAAACTATCTACTACTCCTAACGTGACATAACCTGACTTTATGGATGACCGCAGGTACACTTGACAAAGGGGAATACGCGACCCACCGGTCAAACCGTTCACAAGCACCCAGCTACCAGTATAGCATGAATCCAGGAATGGAGCAGCTTCTTTAGTAACAAGAGATAAGGCTGAGCCTGTGTCTCTCAAGAGTTTAACAGAAATGGGTTGACTGAATTGATCCAAAGCTAAGGAACCAGGAGAACAAAATGGTTCAAAGGTTGATATCATAGAAGAGGGGGAAGCATTCAGGGCAACAGTCTGACTGAGGGCAGTGACACAGGGCTCCAATAATTTCTCCGATTGCTCGGCCACCCTGACCAAAAGAGCGGGGGATCCATGGTGAGAGGAATTTCTTTTCTTTAACTTGAGACAGTCGCTGATGACATGTCCTGGCTTCTTACAGTACCTGCAACTAGAGTTTCTCTCACCAGTAGGAGTGGATCCACCTGTCCCATGGACCATGGGCTCACCCGGGGTAGATGATGCAGAACCTGAGGGTCGGGTCGGTATGACAAGAGGCAGGGACCCCGATGTAGATGTTGGTGTGGGCCGCTTGAAGGAAGTGAAGGACTGGGACATGGGAGCATAAGACCTGGAATTTACATTTCTATTAGTTAAGGAATAATGGTCAGCCACTGGACCAGCATCAGCCAGGGTACAGATACCTCTCTGATCCAAGTGTGCTCGAATGTCGCCTGGGATACACTTTCTAACCTCCTCTAGCAGGATTAGTTCAACAAGCTTGTCATGTTCTACATGGGCAGACTCACTTTCAATCCACCTCCGACAAAGAACCTGTTTCTGCCTGAAGAACTCCACAAATGTTTGTTTGTCAGTCTTCCGGCAGTTACGGAACTGTTGCCGGTAGGCTTCAGGAACAAGTTTATAGGCGCTCAAAACCGCGGACTTAACAAGGGCATAGTCTCGACATTGATCCTCAGAGAGGGCAGAAAACACATCTAATGCTTTACCAGTGAAAGATCTATAAATAAGTTGAGACCATTGAGAAACAGGCCACTTGTTAAGTCGGGCAATTTTCTCAAAAAGAGAGAAGAATTTGTCTGGTTCTTCCTCATTAAATTTAGGAACACTGTTGAGACATTTGTCTACACTGAATGTTGAAGTATTACTACCTTGAGCCAAACCTCGTTGTTTGAGAGTTTCCAGCTCCACCTCGAGTCTTTTGAGTTCAACTTGTAAGGCCAAATTACTTGGTGTAACAATTTCCTCTGAATTTCCCGACGGTTGGGCTATGATTTCATTGTCAATAAGGTAATTGAGGACAGCCTCTTCTAAACTAGACTTATTCATGGAAGAGCGGCCTTCTACTTCATAATAAGCAGCGAGGGATTGCCACTCTGCCTTAGTAAGCCCCTTCAGTACTTCGGCTGAAGGTGAAGCCAAAAAGCTTTCCAGGTCAAACATGTTGAATTCAAAATCGAGTAGCGAAAAAAAAATAACCGTGGCAGCTAAGCTAACTAGCTAGCTAATTAATAATGTCAAAATGCAATAAACTGTGAAACACAGCAAGGGATTAACCAAACACCTGGTACACAAGATAAGGGTTAACTCACCAGTAGCTTAAGCAATAACAGGAGCAATATAAATGAACACTGTGAACACAGCAACTTGCATCCAAAAATACTTAACGATGAAACAACACCTGGCGAGTAACAACACTTGATATGACGCAACAATGGCGGTTAGCTCCAGGACACAGGCCCCCACTTGTCGCGATCCCACTACTCTTTATACTTGGGGAGTGAATCCTACCCCAAGTTATTAACAAATAAAGGTACAAACAGGGAACACGGCAATAATTATCTCCACCAAATACCTACTCAACTAAATGTACTTGAAAAAGTAAGAACAGTTGAAATAAGTGAATTACAAAATGGAAGATAATTAATTAATTCAATTTATGTTTTAAAGGGAGTAATGATTAGCAAACATGAATTTAAGTGAATAAGTAATTGTATAATAAAATAAGAGTGATGCCGGAAGGGCGAAACTATACTGTAAGGAGTTAGACCAAACAAATATAACTTAACATTACTATATTACACAAGACATACGAAATATATATATACAACAATCAATACAAAATGATTATCCCTACCAAACAGGAGATACCTTACCACCAGGATCCCTTCCTAGGCCTAACTAAACGTGTCACTAATACCTGATACCCCTAGGGCATTGCAGAAGACTGGATAAAGCACTTAGACAAAGGTCAAGGCTAGAGAACGAATAGACACGTCTAATCTAAGCCACGGATTTTTCGCTACTGGGGAGCGTGGCGTGGGTACGCCGTGGAGGAGCGTCTCATATCACGTGATCTAGACATTTGCTGGATATTTTATATAATTAATTAATATTACTCTTGAGTTGACTTAACAGAGTAAGACAATGATGCATATAAATTACATACATAAATATACAATTAACCTAAGTAGCTAAGAACAATAATAATATAATAAGTACAATTAACAAATTATTAGTAGCTTGTGTGAAATGGAAGCGTGAACAGATGCAGCGAGTTGCCGAGCGCTCAGGCACGTGACACCGCCCATCTTAGTGTGTGCGTGGACTGCACTGTTTAGTATATAAAGTGGCGCCTCAACAGCTCGAACCACATATATATGACATAAACGGCGCAGAAATAACGCATAGAGTCCACTGTTCTGTCCGTGAGTGAGTGCGTGCGTGCGTGTGTGTGTGTGTCTGAGACAGCAGAGCGTGGTGGCTCGCGGAGGCAAGGCCGTCAGTGTCTCCCCGGATGTCACACGAGAAGGGTGTACGCCTGCGTGCTCCATGGGTACCACAAAAAAAGAGGCCAATGCTCAACTCTCAGCTCTAGACACGCTAATACACTGACACTAACACTGCCACCGTCACTAAAAGCACTGTGACGGCCCAACACTGCACATCGCGGTGAAACACAACACAACACACACAACACATGAAGAGTTGACGCGCACATCACATCGCTGGCAGACTGTCCATTGTTCACACACTTGTAAGTCCACAGATCCTAGTCACTGCGCCATGAAGGTTCCAAGTGTTCCCTGAAGAATGCAGTGATGGGTAGGGAAACACCGGGTAACACTGAAGTCCGTTTATTAAAGGATAGGAGAAATACAAGTGGTGACTAGCGTGTGCCATGCACGGCTCACACAGTCAGACTGAGACTGCCTTGCCATATGGCAGCCTCAGGGCAATGTTGCCACATAACATGTGCAGTGTTGCCACGTAATTATATACATAGGTGCTACTCGGCACAGTAGCTTATATACAAGGTTGCTACTCGGCACAGTAGCTTAGATACATAACCTACAGATAACGTAGTCAAGAAATTCCACATCTCCAGAAACGATTTGTTCACTCATAGTAGATGGAAGCTGAAAGTTAGTGAACAGTAAGCAAGTGTCTGTGGGCGACCTTGACATCTGCAAATGTTAACTCTGGATCTGTGCCTGCTGCCAGATGTACCATCATCAATTGTGAGATGGGAGACCAGCTGAGCAACAGAAAATAAGATATACAAAGAGTGTGCGTGTAAGACAAGATCCACCAGAATATCTAATGAAAAAAAATATATGTGAAATTATCTGAGAGAATGAAAACCCAAATTTTTAAGTAAATAAGATAAGAAGTGAAGTAAATCTGTTTTGAGAAGTTCTGGGAAGTGACTTTGAAAAGTAATATATTGAAATGTTAGTAATTTTGAAAATTGATGATGAAGATTCATGAGGAGTTGAAAAATTTATTTTTTATTAAAATCCATTTTCTATATACATTGGTTTGTGCATGATTAGTAATTAAGCCTTTTGTTTTTCATGTGAATGATTTTACTATGAATATTTTTTTTCAGTACCTTGATATCTCATAGATTTTTATTTTTATTTTGAGTTAATACCTAAGTGATTTGAATTTTATTAGAGAATTTACCATCATTCATGATTTTCATTTTAGAGTAATTGCCATATTTCCATGTTATCACAACGATAAATAATACAATGGACACAGTCTACCTAAGTAAACTTAAGTACAAGTTGAACTTACGTGTTGAAGGTCTCAAACCGAGTAGGTTATGTGTTCACCCTATGATGGTAACAGCTAGAGTGTTGAGCCGTTCGTATCAGGCCCTGCCTGGGCTGACACAGGATGCTGCGTCAGGTGTTTTTTTTTTTTTTTTAAGGGAATTAGCCCACCCGGGCACAGGTCAAACGACCCACAACGGGGCCTGGGGGGCAAATCAAGTCCTTACAATCAAGTCCTTACCTACTGCCACACAACACCATTACTACTTCTTGTCTCTGTAACTTCACTAACTAAATACTCTATATATGGGCAGGCACGCCCACTAAACATGACATGACTTACAACTTAACATAATATTTGTTTAAGGGTTATATCCTACTCATTACTGCTTGCGGTAAAAAGGTTTTTATTTTAATGTACTGTATAGTAATGCAGTGGAAGGGCCCCTCAGAATACCAAACCAGCACAAATAAAATGAATAAAGTATTTACCTTGACCTGGACTGGTGTTGCTGCGATTGGGATTAAAGAGACGGACTGGTAATGATATGACACTTGTATCACAAAGATAGTACCCCCTTACAACATCAATAAATATATTAATTGCACAAGAGACAATTTGATTAATTTCTCAACATGTCTTACATCAATAGGCACTAATGTTAATAGTACAATAATGAAATTAAAAAAAATATTACTGGCACAATAGGAAATACTGTATTTGGATTAAACCATTCACACATCCTACATTGCCATACACCAACATTAATAGCATACTAATTAAATTAAAACGATATTACTTGCACAATAGAACATATATTATTTGCACCAGACGAAATAATCCATATGGATCAATCATAGCATGTCTGGAGAACCCCACAAAATAATATTAATCACTAGAGAATATCAATCCTAAATTTTTCATAATGCACAGAACCCGAAGATTGTAACTAATAACCTGGCCAGTGGCATGCACATACAGGAAAATCCAAAATTATGTGTTAACTGAGAAAATCACTCTTGACTCGTCAGGTAGGCAGCTTATCCGCTTATTCTTATTACTCTACTTCTGGGTTCAGGAGTCATGCGTGATTTTCTCCACCATACCCATAACCATGCTCCACAAAACTTTCCTAGAATACACCATTACCTCCAGTGGAATTACATGCACAGCACCAAACAATTCTCTAAAAGGCACTCCCACGTCCAGAGTGTACGATCAACCATCAGGTCGTTGACCTCACACCAGGACTTGGTTAAGGAAACCACATACACCCAAAGTTGAAGAGATGAAGGTACCTAGTACCCACTAGCACCGTGGGAATCTATGTCTCCCAAAGTTCAACCTTTCATTCCAGGGCAAACTTTTCTCCCAGTTACTTTATAGGAGGGGGAGAGCGACAGAGGTGTCAGGTCCATGTAAAACCAGGTGTCCCTTGCCCCAGCTAGAAGGGGGATCTAGTGTTCCCTCCTTCTATGAACATTTCTTAGCTGTGAAGTGGTGTAGTGTTGGCCTCCATGCAAGTGTTGCACGCATCTAACTGGGAGATCTGGGTGAAACCAGGTCGACCATGTGGCCTATCCTCACTTTGCCAACAGCATTTCCGTCAGCTCGCTCGTCCGCTGTCCGCTGTCCGCTCAAGTGGTATCTCACTACTCCTGAAATTGGAGATTTTATTAACTACTGCTAAATTCTTTTCACGCCCTATTCTAACAATGTCTGCAATCGAACTGGACTTACCTGTGAGCACGGCTGAAAGAGCATACAAGATTTGGAGGTCACGTGGGCATTTTCCTGTCAACGCTCGAGGCTCGTCTGCTTCTCACACAGAATGACCTGTGGCCGTCTCTCGACTCCCGCATGCCTGCCTACCCCTCTCAGAGACTACTTGATTATAAACTCTTAAAATATCCCCTTTTTATCCTTTATTTATTTTTAGGGAAATATTAGCACTATTTTAATAGTTTTTTTACGTTATTTAATTTCGGACACAAGCATCCTCATGGCTTTTCGGTAATTATGTTATTTATTCGTGACCGCATAATGCCATTCAGTTTCGTATTTTAATTATTTCCTACGGTTACATGTAACATATTTTGAGCTGGAAAACTATCCGTGATAACTTTTGTTAATTTTATAGCTGTCTTCCAACTTCGTAAATCGTGTTACATTAATTTGATAAAGTGCATTGCATTTTTGTAGGTCTACGTGACGTGCAGTTGGTTCACGATGCCTTTCCTCGGCTGCTTGGAGCGCCGAGGCTTTGTTTCGTCAGCTCAGTAATTTTCGCTCTAAAATTTCAGAATATCACAATCGACCCCCCTAAAAAAAGACAGCACTGTCCTCATGTGCTGAGAGGAGGAAATATGCATACGACTCCCCGGAATGGGACCTGTTCTATTAAATGCAGCTCACACCCTCAGCACACTGGTGGCAGCATAGCCATCCTCCACCTTCCGGCACCCTGTTGCCTGCTGCTCTGGTTGATGCTAGCATTTCCAACCACTGATATATAAATATATATATATATATATATATATATATATATATATATATATATATATATATATATATATATATATTGTTACGAGTTGGGGATTTAGAATATAGTTATACGTCTACCCAGATCCCAACAGGTAACAAAAAAACAAAACAAAGACAATCGGACTATAAAAGGGTAGACAAAGGATGCAAGTTTTTGTTGTGTATAATAAAGTACCATAAATCCCTAAACAAAATATTCAGCTTATAAATTACCCTTAACCAAACTTAACCTAAACATTAACAGTATATACATATTAATACAACATAAACAATTTTGAAGCAAGTGGACGTGGGGGAGGCAATACAAGATACAAATACTTAAGTGAGGAGCTGAGATGGCTGACGAGTAAGGCTGAGTATTGTAGAAGACGGTAGGTAGTCACTGCACCGTAGGTTTAGAGGATAGATGATCCTGTGGTCACTTCCCAGAGCCAAGTGCTCTCTCCTCGAATTGGAGCTCACAAAGAAGACTTGGAGGAAGTGACGCAACAACCAGGATATGGAGAAGGGAAACCCCGGAGTGTTAACTAAGACGAGTCATACTCGTGTCTCGTCCCTAGATGGCGTTGCTCGTGGTGCTGGGTAGGTAGATCAGGACAATAGATGGCGTGGTTCGTAGTGCTGGGTGGAGGGGTTCGTAACACACCCCCCCTCCAAAGACCTCCGTAGCGCGGGCGCGAAGGAGGTGATCACCTGGTGCGTCTGGAGAGTAGCTGCTGCATTTCCACTGGTGAGGAGAGCCCAGCGGAGGATTCTGGTTGGAGGTCTTGTTGGTTTGGATGAACGTGAGTGGGTTATGGTCGGTGAAGACTAGGGTTGTTTGTGGGCAAGACTGGAGGTAACATTCAAACTTCTTTATTGCCAACACCAGAGCCAGGGCCTCCTTCTCTATGGTCGAGTAGTTGGTCTGATGTTTTTCAACTTGGCGGAGTAATATGCCACAGGGTGAAGAACATCAGTGGTTGGGTCGGGTTGTAGGAGCACAGCCCCCACTCCGACACCACTAGCGTCGATTTGCAGATGGAAGGGCGAGGTGTAGTCAGGGGGGTGGACTACAGGCTTGGAGGCAAGGAAGGCTTTGAGGCGGTGGAAAGACTGGTCGCACCTCTGGTTCCAGATGTGGGACCGCAGAACTGGTAAGGTCTGTGAGGGGTCCGCCACGCTGGAGAAGTTACTGCAGAACCGACGGTAGTAGCCGCACATCCCCAGGAAGCGCATGAGTTCCTTCCTCGTCCTTGGAGTGGGGAAGGACAAGATGGCTTTAACGTTTGCGTCCTTGGGTCTCACCATACCATGCCCAACGATATGTCCCAGGTAAGTCACTGAGGCCCGGCCAAAAGCAGATTTAGCCAGGTTTATGGTGAATCCAGTCTCTTGCAGTCGTGCGAACAGTATCTCCAAACGCATCAGATGTTCGTCCCAGCCGTCCGACACCACCACCAGGTCATCCAGGTAGGCGAACGTCCCACCTAGGTCCTGAATAAGGTAGTTGATGGCCCTCTGGAATGTGGCCGGAGCATTAGAAAAGCCAAACGCCATAACCAAATATTGAAAAAGACCAAATGGAGTTATAAATGCCGAGATTATTTTTGCCCTATCCGTGAGTCCCACTTGGTAATATCCTTTCAATAGGTCCACGGTACTGATAAATTTGGCACAGCCTATGCTGTCTATTATATCTTCAATCAAAGGTAAAGGGTAGGAGTCTGAGACAGTGACCTGGTTCACTTTACGATAATCGGTACAGAAACGAAAAGTGCCATCGGGTTTTGGAATGAGAAGGCAAGGTGAAGCCCAGGGGGAGGTACTAGGCTCAGCTAAGTTATGTTTTAACAAAAAATCTACCTCCTTTTTCATAATCTCTTTTTTTGTGGATTTAGTCGATAGGCTGATTGCCTAATGGGTTGTACATCATCTGAGATTAGCTTAATATCATGTTTAAGTATATTGCAAAACCCTGGGAGGTCTGACGTGACTTTAGGAAATGTTGATAATAACTTAGTGAGATCTTTTGCTTGAGATGGATTCAGAACAGAAAAATACTCATCCAAGTTGTTGAGTATGTGACTGTTAGCAGGGTTTTCTTTAGGTAGAGGGAAGTCTAAATTCTCCAATAGGTCCATGTCATCTGTCTCCGGCTCCGGCCCTGACAAAACCGTATGCAATACAGGTTGGCTTATAGCCTCTGGGATGTCTTCCTCTGACTGCCTGGAATGGTAAAGTTTCATGAGATTAATGTGAACAAGTTGTGAATCTTTTCGGCGATCAGGAGTATGGACTATATAGTTGAGGGGAGATAGTTTATCAGCAACTATATAGGGACCAGTAAACTTGCTTTTAAGGGGAGAGCCTGGAATGGGTAGAAAGAGTAACACTTTGTCACCTGGAGAAAATGATCTTTTAACTAATTTAGGTTGGGACTTCACCATTTTGTCTTGGACTTTTTTTAAGTTTGACTGAGCAATGGTTCGGACTTCAGTTAATTTGTCCCGTAAAGTGTCAATGTATTGGGAAACTGTTGCGGGCTTAATAGATGGAGTGTCAAACCACTGCTCCTTTACTATTTTAAGGGGTCCCCTAATTTGTCTCCCATATAGTAACTCGAACGGGGAGAAACCCAATGACTCCTGGGGACATTCCCTGATGGCAAAGAGTAACAAGTCTATGCTTTCATCCCATTCCTTTTGGTGTTCTATACAGTATTTTTTGATCATTGATTTGAAAGTTTGATGGAACCGTTCCAAGCAACCTTGGGATTGTGGGTGGTAAGCCGAAGATGTACAATGGTCCACACTGAGGTCTTTCATCACCTGTTTGAAAAGATTGCTCGTAAAATTGGTGCCCTGATCGGATTGGATCTCTTTAGGAATGCCCACTGAAGTGAAAAGGTGCAAAAGATGTTTGATTACGTTTTTTGAAGTGATGCTTTTAAGGGGAAAAGCCTCAGGATAACGTGTACTGGTATCCATAACTGTGAGCAGGAATTGATTTCCCTTCTTAGTCTTTGGTAATGGGCCCACACAATCCACAACAATCTTTTCAAATGGTGTAGAAAATACTGGGATGGGCTTAATGGGAGCTGCTGGTATACTTTCATTTGGTTTTCCTACCATTTGACAAATATGACAAGATTTTAGGTACTTTGACACATCCTTCCTAAGTCCAGGCCAATAATAGTGTTGGAGGAGCTTTTTATATGTTTTCAGGATTCCCAAATGTCCTGAAATACCATCATGGGCAAGGGCAATTAATGCTGGTCTGACTGAGGTGGGAATTACCACTTGATGTATTTCAGACCACGTGTCTAGATGGGCAAGCTCAGGGGGCCTATAGGCCCTCATCAAAACCCTTCATGATAATAAAAACACGGAAGGGTGTTAAAATCTTTACCCTCAACTGCTGCATGATGAAGTTTATTCAAAGATGGATCAGATTGTTGGGCTTTAACGAGCTCATCCTTACTAATGGTCGTATTGTACAGATCTTCTGTGGGTAGTAAGATATTGGAGGTGGTTTCAGATGAAGAGGGCCCATTTCGCACACTCTGTGACCGGGTGACAGCACAAGATGGGAAAAGATGAGGAATAGTTTCTTTAAGGTCAGTGGTGGAGTTGACAGGTAAGGGAGAGTCGACTGTCTTTATGTTGGGAACCACTAGATCTCCTACCAAGTCATTACCCAATAATAAATGAATGCCGCTCACAGGCATTGGATCTTTCCTAATGGCTATTTGCACTTCCCCAGTAATCAAGGGACATTGGAGGTGCACTTTAGCTAAGGGATAGGAAGAATGGGATGAGAGATCTGAAATTAGAACACTCTCATTAGTAAATGCGGTAGATATATCAGGAATGACGTTAAACAGGAGGATAGATTGTGCTGCGCCCGTATCACGTAGTATACGAATAGGGAAAGAACGAGACCCCTCTATGATTGAAATTTTCCCTCATAGGTGAATGAAGAGAAGAGATCCTGATGGGGCCTTTCCACATTGGTGTTTGCTATTGGTTTGGATTTGGGATCCAGGGAACTACTTTTAGCAATTCGACACTTTGGGTGTTTACAAGTCTGGATCGTATGGCCTGGGTTTTTACAGTAAGAACAAGTAAGCTTGGTTGCATCGGGGGGAGTAGGTGTGGGACCTTTCGACCTACCACTCACGTTCCCAAGGTTATCATCAGAGAGGATCTAACATGTCGGGAAGTACCACGTTCTCTACTGCCCAGTGACTCCACCAACAAAGCGTACGCATCAGCCAGCTCAGCAGCACGCCCTAAATTAACCTCTCCACGCTCCTCCACATGCTTCAAGATGTGAAATGGTATCTTGCTCTTCCACTCCTCCAGGACTACCAAATTTAACAAATCCTGAAATGTGGAGGTCTCTGTAGCCTCTAACCACTTCTTAAAAAACCTAAGCTTTTCTTGAGCAAACTCAACAAAGGTGTGGGAAAATGGTTTAGTTAGTTTACGAAACTTCTGCCGGTATCCATCTGGCGTGATAGCATAAGAGGTGAGGATATTCTTTTTTACGTTATCATAGTCATCAGTCTGGTCTAAACAGTTATAAACTCTACGAGCCTTACCATATAATTTAGGAACTAACACTGACACCCACTGGTCCTTTGGCCACTCATTCTTCCCGGCTATTTTCTCAAAAGTCCTAAATGATCCGTCCATATCGGATTCATCAAACCCGGGAACAAGGGAAGAAGCAGTAGCAGGGTTAAAAGCAGCTAGTTTCTCTCTTAATGCCACTTCTTTTGATTTAAACTCCGATGTTAAGGTGACTTCTATCTCTCTTACCTGTAGTTCTTTCAGTCTAACCTCATGCTCCAACTTTTGCTCCAACTTGGCCTGCTCCAACTTGGCCTGTTCCAACTTTTCTTCATGCTGCAACTTGGCCTGCTCCAACTTGGCCTGTTCCGACTCCTGCTCCAACTCGAGTTCTTTCATTTTGATTTGGAACTCGAACCTTGCTCGTTCTAGTTCTAAGGCGTCTACTCTTTGTGTTTTTTCTTGAGGGCTAGCCAGACCTGAAGCAACTTCTGAGTGAGGAGGGGTGGTGGATAGTGGTTGAAGTTTCTTGGACATGGGCGTTAATCTGTCAACAGCGGATTCTTTTAAAACTTCTTGTTGAACCAACACTTCAATCACATGATTTTTAACATTTCCTTAGTCAGTTGCTGTGAAAATGGGATATTGTAATAGTTGGCTATTTCTTTCCATTCTTTCTTCAGGATATTAACACGTAATTTAGCTACGGAAGGATTTTCAATAAAATCCTGGAGATCAAAACCTGAGGTGGCCATTGTTAAGAAAAATAGGATAAATTAACTAATGGTCAAAAGATAAGATAAGTGGATAACCTAGAAAATATCACGGCAGTGGATAACCAGAAAGTTCCGGAAACTAACCAAGTTATACCTAGGGAAATTACACTTATGATTATTGTTCTTCTGAGAAGATCCTTAGATAAGGATAAGAGACTTGAAAGAGGTAGGGCGTATTACGGCATAAATATAAAGATCCGGATTAACAACCTGATATACTTGAAAGGAAGGGGCGTATTACGGCATTAATATAAAGATCCGGATTAACAGCCTGATAAATGGTACGAGATTGACCTGAATGAGATAATGAGAAGAACAATAATTGAGGCTTTATAATTATGGGGTCCTGGTAGAGCGGGGCGTCCCAAGATATCACTTCACCGTAAACTAGTGACTATGGAACAGCCTACTCTGGAGTGAAGGTACGGCATTAAACAGATCCGGATTCTTCCCTACACTCGATAAGACTTACTACACGACTGCCACGTGTAATAACAGGTAAGCCTTATGACACTTGGAACCTAATATCCTACGGCTGTCACTCTTACTGTACGATAATACCAATATATGCACACACATATGAAGGAAACTTTAAACCACCGTAAAGCAATTGTGAACAGAAGTGACTGGGAGGAATAATTAACACTGAGTAACAAGGGAGGAAGGAATATGGTACTTAAGGTCGGGTCCTGTCACGGTCGCCATTTGTTACGAGTTGGGGATTTAGAATATAGTTATACGTCTACCCAGATCCCAACAGGTAACAAAACAAAAAAAACAAAGACAATCGGACTATAAAAGGGTAGACAAAGGATGCGAGTTTTCGTTGTGTATAATAAAGTACCATAAATCCCTAAACAAAATATTCAGCTTATAAATTACCCTTAACCAAACTTAACCTAAACATTAACAGTATATACATATTAATACAACATAAACAATTTTGAAGCAAGTGGACGTGGGGGAGGCAATACAAGATACAAATACTTAAGTGAGGAGCTGAGATGGCTGACGAGTAAGGCTGAGTATTGTAGAAGACGGTAGGTAGTCACTGCACCGTAGGTTTAGAGGATAGATGATCCTGTGGTCACTTCCCAGAGCCAAGTCCTCTCTCCTCGAATTGGAGCTCACAAAGAAGACTTGGAGGAAGTGACGCAACAACCAGGATATGGAGAAGGGAAACCCCGGAGTGTTAACTAAGACGAGTCATACTCGTGTCTCGTCCCTAGATGGCGTTGCTCGTGGTGCTGGGTAGGTAGATCAAGACAATAGATGGCGTGGTTCGTAGTGCTGGGTGGAGGGGTGGAGGGGTTCGTAACAATATATATATATATATATATATATATATATATATATATATATATATATATATATATATATATATATATATATATATATATATATATATATATATATATATATATATATATACATACTGTATATATAAAATTAGGGATGAGGGCAGGAGGACCAGTGGAAGACAGAGACTGAGATGGATAAATGGAATTAAAAACTGGATCCCCAGAGAGAAACAAAACCTTGGAGGAATGGTAAAACTATCCCGCGAACGTTTAGAGTGGTGACTATTGGACGCCAACCCACAGATATGAGGACGGTAATCTGATTGGTTGATTGATTGATATCTAAACTAGACCTTACTTCCATATGGTATCACAAAAATTTTGACCAAGTCCCAGGTTGCTGATCTGACTGGCTTTCTCTTATTTTAAAAACACAATATACAAAGCATTTCTCACTCCTAAGTTTTTTCGCCTCCCAGGCCCCGTTGTCGGTTGGTGACTTACATAAAAAAAAATTACTCCTCTCCCAGTATTTACATAACAAGATTCTCAATAAAAATTATCATCAAGGAAATAACTCTAAAAACTCTACTATTTCCTTGTTTCAATAGATCCATTTCTTTGTTCTTTGTTGAAACATACAATAATTTACAACAGGACACAATATACAACACAATATAAATTATATCTAACATATAGTAGAAAGAAAATAATTTTTGCCATGTATCTTTCGATGTGGTGTTGCCTCTGATTATTGTTGTCAGCAGGTACGGGGTGTTGTTGTCAGCAGGTACGGGGTGTTGTTGTCAGCAGGCATGGGAGTGTTGTTGTCAGCATGTACGGGGGTGTTGTTGTTAGCACGCATGGGGGGGGTGTTATAATTTTTTTTGCCACTTACAGCGGCTAGTTTATTGTGCACCCCATTCTCACCCTGTTAGCTGTAGCACAAAAGGATTACAGAACAGGGTTCACAAAGGGTCGGTATGACTAACCCTCGTGGTCGGGATATTATGGCATCGAATGTTACAGAGTATTTCAAATAAATTCTTTGTTTAGTTCTATACATAAAGTGTAACCTATTGGCAACTGCGTGAGTACAGCAGTGTGTGGCAATATGTCTGGCCACACACTTTGTTATCCACATTTGCGTGAGAGGTATTCAAGTTATTCAGTGCAAAATAGTGGACACAAATCTTAATATGTCAGGTATCTTTCCATGAGAGATAAAGTGTTGTGCCATTTCACAAACAGTGTGCTTGGACCTGTCCCTAATAGGTTCTATTTTCACACAGTCGAGGACATAGTGTTTGAGGAACATACTGCCAGAGGTACTTATATCCTAACCTTAATCTCGCGGTTGCAACATTATATAATCTAGTGATCCTGTTACTTGCTCCATATACATGTTTCATTTTATACATCTCATTATGGTAATCAATGGATTGACTAATGTCTGTCTGTACTTGTCTGCTTGCGTTAAATTTATCAATGAGTTCTTTCCTAATTACAGTTTTAAGGGTTCTTTTTGACAGACCCAGATTGTATTTAACAGTGGCTTTGTTAGACGCGAGTTTGGCGAGGGCCTTGTTCTTTGAGGCCTATGTGAGAGGGGATCCACAACTGTTTGATCTTGACACCCCGGTCAACAAGGTGCGCATATTTGTGTTTGGCTTCAGAGACAAGTGCGTGACAACCTGAGTTGAGGGTGTAAAGTAGTGAGGATAGAGAATCCGTGATGATGAGTCTGTCAGTGACAGTGGTTTCAATAAATTTAATCGCAGTGAGTATGGCAACTAATTCAGTGTGTAGAATATATGCCCTGTTGTTAATTCTAACTCCTTTCTCAATTGTATTACCGTTAGGTTGAGTAACAGTTGTAACACTTCCAGCCTTCCCACAGACGGTGTTAACAGATCCATCAGTGTAGATGGTCTGTGTGATATTATCATCAGTCTGTAGGGTGTGTATGTGTTCAAGAGTTCTCATTTTGGCAGTGTGTCGGAGATAAAAACTTTGCATAATTAATCGTTTAGGCGTGTCATGTTAACCTGTGATATTCTCACCCTGGCTAAAGTCACAGGTTCTTCAAAATTAAACTTCAAATACCCGTTCAATTACAGGACCATAATAAACACTGTATAAATATGTTATATAATATCGAAAAATTAAATAATAACCAAAGGCACCCAATTAACCTGGCATAACTAGACAGCATAAACAAACATAATTAGCCACATGGCAGTACAAACATAACTTAATATATTTAGACAATACAGAAGATGATACAACTTAACCTAACATATAATAGTAACATACAATACCAACAAAATGAAGATAACATGGACCAAATATATCATACACTGGTAACAATACTCTAACCACCAAATACAGATAGGTCATTACACCTCTACCAGGACATGCAGGTATAATGAAAATATTCCTGTAAAGGATAAATCCTAATTTAGCCTTCCCTATCCAGTCCCTCAAACAAGACTTCCACCAACAGGCTTCATGGTCTCGTACAATCCACGCTCTAACAAATACTCTGCCGAGGACAGTTTGGATAATCTTAAAATACACGATACTCTCTCACCTGCAGTGAAGTTCACACCGCGACCTCCTGTCACCATCTGCCGACCAGCCTGTTGGAAGCCACAACCTTGACCAAGCAAAGTATAAAGGAGGAAGCACGTCTTAAAGCTACTTCATGTAGATCTCCATAGTGCGCTCCTGGCCACTAGATGGCACTGATTAAATGGCGGGAAAAGTTGTGTCGGGTGTTTGTTTTGACTATTGGCCACTGGGCATGGTGACTGACAGGGAGGCACGAGACCACGATGACAGTGGGAGGTGCCGTAATATCGTTGTAGGAGCGAAGTGTGCTCGGCACAGAGATACGAAGTAAGCACAAAAACTGTGATGAAATATATATCAGGCGATATATGGAAGAAGGCACACTAATAAGCAAACACCGGTCAGGCCATCCTCGCTCAACATCACCATAATCATGAAGATGAATAGATTCAAGAACAGATACAAGCCACGCCTACAATCACTGCATGTTAGATAAAGGAGGAGTTGTAACTGCAGTGCACATCGCGAGCGATAAGGAAAAGACTGAATTCACAAGGTATTCACCCACGCATCCCGGCAAGGAAACCTGCATTAACCCAACGACATAGATAGCAACGCCTGGCATTTGTGAGGCAGTATGCAAACAAGGAAAGGGGGGAACCACATATAGCTGCATAAATATTACGAATATCGCTATAAAACTCCGTCCATATACGGCCATAGGCAACACCGTTGCTCGGGAATTTTTTCACATATTATGATTTTTTTGTTTTTGTTTATCAATCTAAGCCGGAAACTTTTCATAGCATGACTCGACCCTATATGCCTGGGTCAAGGGGCTGAGGACTGCGTGGCACCCTTAAGAAGTCAGCGCTGGGTGGGAGGCATAACCCTCTCACGGGACAAGACAAACTGACGTCTACAGCTTATGAGCGGTGTGAGGGGAGGTAGGGATTCACAGGAGCGGGCCACCAAGGAGGGGAGGGAGTGAGAGGTGGGGTGGCAAACCCGGTATTGAATTGAATTGATTTGAAACAGTTTATTTAGCCAGAAAAACACAGATACACAGTGGATAATAATAACAATATTAACATGGCTGAGCCAGTTGAGAACCTGAGCTCTCCTGTAGGCATCTGTTATATACTATACATTTATCTCAAGGAAGTATTATGTAACATTTAGTATCATCTGGAATAGTACAATAGCATGGTGGTAATAAGAACATCTCATAATGTTACCACGGTTATCACTTCAATATTTATTTATTTTATTTATTTATTATTTTTTTTCTTTCTTTATTTATTTATTTATTTATTTTTTATTTATTTATTTTTATATACATACATATACACATACATATACATATATGCACATATATATATGCATATATATACATATACACACATATACATACAGATACAGATATACATATAAATTATAGTGGAATTGAAAAACATAAGTATAATGGGGGAGCAGAACAACATGGGTTGTACAGTAATAAGGTTGGACAAGAGGACAGAGCCGTCAGGATTATGTCTAGTTGGCAATTATGTTTATTGCAATGATAATTACTTATCTATTTACATGATAATTCCCGATAAAACGATTTTGATGGTACAATAAAAGCAGGTACTGTAAATATAGTAGGTGTTACAAGAAATATTAATACTTAGGCAATAGATATTTTTTAAGAGATGATTTAAAGGAAGGGAGTGTAGTCTTTGCTCTGATGGGTGGGGGTAAGTTGTTCCACACCTTCACACCTTGATATTTTATGGAGGTCTGGTACCGAGATGAGCGCATGGTGGGTGGTCTTAGTAGCTCTGGGTGCCATAAGTTGTATCTCTGATTATTCCGGAACTGGAAATAATTATTGTCAAGCAAGTGATTGATAGATTTGTAAGCAAAGAGGGCACAGCAGTAGAAGTTTATATCTTCGAATTTTAACATTTTCAATATCGCAAATTTTTCGTTTATATGATCTGTTTTTTTCAAGTAGGTCTGTAAAACTCTCTTTTGTGCAGTAACCAGAGATTGTGTTTTTGAAGAGCCAGAGGCCCCCCATAGTGTGTGACAGTGTATCAAAGGCACAGATACACCACATTTCTTGACCTAAAAGCTGCATTTGATATTGCCAATAGGCAACTGATATTGTACGAACTAGCCAAAATGGTTATAGGAGGTAGGCTGTTACGCTGGATAAGTGGTTACCTAACCAACAGAAGGGCTGCTGCACTGTTTCAGGGTTACAAAAGTGAAGTTAAAGATATGCAACTTGGTACCCCTCAAGGTGGAGTACTTAGCCCCACTTTGTTCAATGTTCTTATGAATGCATTATTAAATTTAATACCAGACAACCCCAGCAATATCTCAATCAGCTATGCTGATGATATTCTTATACATACTAAAACTCATCGTGAAATGCAAACCACCCTGAACCATGTATACGCAGCCTGTGAACACCTCGGTCTTATTATCTCCACTGAGAAAACTAAGGTGTTCAACAAACAAGCTGGTAACCGCAAACGCGGCCCCGCCAAGTTCAAGATAGGTAACAACACTATTGACTTTGTTTCTTCTTTTAATTATCTTGGTGTTTCCGTCCCTTGTACCCTACCTGCCATACAACAGCTAACCCGCCAATGTGCTGACAGACTGAGAGCTCTTAGAAGTGTAGCGGGGTACAGCCCGCACTATGGTGCTAATATTAGAATTGTTAAAACAATGTACCTAGGCTATATAAGATCTCTGATAGATTACCACGCACCAGCCCTGGTCATTCGTGACGGGAAAGGCGTTGACAAGCTCGAGAAAATGCAAAATAAAGCCTCAGAATTATCCTAGGATGTCCCATGAGCACTAAAGTACTTAATATGAGGAAAGAACTAGGTATACCCAGTGTTAAAGATAGAATAATTGAAGTCAACCTCATGATAGCCCTGAGGCTTCTGCGTGGTGATCCTGATAACATTGTTTCCTTAAAATTGCTAGAATGTATGAACCATGGGACTACGGAGTCTAAATGGATCCAAACTACAGCTACACATATGAAGATGTTTGGACTAGACCACCTGTACAAAGTTGAGACACAACAGCGCTTCCTGCCACCCTGGCGGACAGTTCCCTTCGATATCACAATACCGACGTATCCGCCTAAAAAATTAATTATACAAAGCATTTATCTCCAACACACTGCCAAATTGAGAGCTCTTGAACACATACACACTCTACAGACTGATGATAATATCACACAGACCATCTACACTGATGGATCTCTAAACACCGCCTGTGGGAGGGCTGGAAGTGCTATTGTTGTGACTCAACCTGACGGTAATATAATTGAGAAAGGAGTTAGAATTAACAACTGGGCATCCACTCTACAAACTGAATTAGTTGCCATACTCACAGCTATTAAATTCATTGAAACCACTGTTACTGACAGTCTCATCATCACTGACTCTCTATCCTCACTACTTGCCCTTGGTACCCTCGACTCAGGTTGTCACGCTCTTGTCTCTGAAGCCAGACACAAATATGCGTGCCTTGTTGACCGGGGTGTCAAGGTCAAACTGTTGTGGATCCCCTCTCACATAGGCCTCATAAAACATGACAGAGTTGATGCCCTCGCCAAACTCGCGTCTAACAAAGACACCGTTGAATACAATTTGGGTCTGTCAAAAAGAACCCTTAAAACTGTAATTAGGAAAGAACTTATTGATGAGTTTGA
The DNA here is from genome assembly GCF_018991925.1 of Homarus americanus. NCBI lineage: Eukaryota > Metazoa > Arthropoda > Malacostraca > Decapoda > Nephropidae > Homarus > Homarus americanus. The sequence continues at coordinate 20,475 of NW_024732572.1, forward strand.
CGCAAGTAGACAAGTGCAAACAGGCACTAGTCGATCCATAGGTTACCATGATGAGTTGTATCAAGTGAAACATGTATATGGAGCAAGTAACAAGATCACTAGATTACAAGATGTTGTAACCGCTAGATTAAGGTTAGGATATAAGTACCTTTGGCAGTATGTTCCTCAAGCAGATGTAAACAAAACTAAATGTAAAGTGTGTGGCCATACATATGGCCACACACTTGAACACTATGTCCTCGACTGTGTGAAGATAGAACCTTTTAGGGACAGGTCCAAGCACACTGTGTGTGAAATGGCACAACACTTCATCTCTAATGGCAAGATAGACGACATATTAAGATTGTATCCACTTTTTTGCACTTAGTATCTATATCAATTCTCATGTACAGAACCAAATACGCAATGTGCTTGAATACCTCCCACGTAAATGTGAATAACAAAGTGTGAGGCCAGACATACTGCCTCACACGCCTGTACTCACGCATTTGTGAATAAGTTACCCTTTATGTATAGAACTAAACAAATAATGTAAATGAAATACTGTGTACCATTCAGTGCCATAATATCCTGACAACGGGGGTTAATTATTATAACCCTTTGTAAACCCTACTCTGTAATTCTTTTGCGCTACCGCTCACAGGATGAGTGTTGGGTGCACAATAAAGTAGCCGCTGCAAGCGGCAAAATAAAAAAAAATCAAATCAGTGTATCAGGTGTTGGTAAACAAGATCATGATAGATTTCTTTCATTGTTGTGAGAGTGAGTGACTGTCGAGTGTGATACATGATACCGCACTGTTTATTGACTTTACTGTGAATGGCTTGTATGTGGTTTCTCCAGTTAAATTTCTCATCAACAATAACTCCGAGGAATTTAGTATTTTGTTTGCGTTTGAGGTCTGTATTACCAAGGTACAGGGGGTCCAAGTCTGGGGGTAAGTTTTTCCTTCTGTGAAGGATCGTGTAGTGGGTTTTCTCAAGGTTTAAGGTCAGTATATTACCGTAGCAGGAGTATTCTCAGAATATCAACACTTTGATTACAATTGTTCTTACTCACTGGTATCTGTATTTTCTGGTTAAATGTGGTGTCAAATTCAATTTTAATTTCAAAAGAACTATCCAGTCTGGCACCATGAGGGGCGGGTGTTTGTTTATACTTGGGACACGGCAGCGAAGGGCACAGTCACCTTTACAAACACTTACACATTAAAGTAATTCTTCAAGTGACTATGTTAGGAAGGACAGCCAATATTCAGTAACACACTGTGAAAATCCTGCTCCTCAAAACCCAGTGTGTACCACCGTAATCATAAGATGATCACAGGTGGTCCACACACACAGCCCTGTCCGCATACACGCTGAGGAGAAACTATGCTGTTATCAACAGGCATGGGGGTGTTGTTGTCAGCAGGTACGGGGGTGTTGTTGTCAGCAGGTACGGGGGTGTTGTTGTCAGCAGGTATGGAGGGTGTTATTGTCAGCAGGTATGGAGGGTGTTGTTGTTATCAGGTGTGGTGGGTGTTGTTGTCAGCAGGTGTGGTGGGTGTTAATGTCAGCAGGTATGAAGGGTGTTCTTTTCAGCAGGTATGGTGGGTGTTGTTGTCAGCAGGTATGGAGGGTGTTGTTGTCAGCAGGTGTGGTGGGTGTTGTTGTCAACAGGTATGGAGGGTGTTGTTGTCATCAGGTGTGGTGGGTGTTGTTGTCAGCAGGTATGGAGGGTG
>NW_024732573.1:0-9685 GCF_018991925.1 Homarus americanus
TTGAAAACCACGATCTTATAAATGTGACCGGGTATGCTACCTCTGGGCCACCACGACAATAAAAGCAGTCCTAGACTCTACTATATTTCACACAAAGCCTGTTCAACGAGCTTATGGCGCTGTGAACCTCTAATGGGGACAACCCGTGCCGCTTAGGTGATCAGAGCAACGTTTTACCAAATGCAGCTTCGAAACACGAGGATCCATATATATTTCATTAGCCCAACAAAGCACGCGGACTTCTTCATATAATCAACACCTCACCCCACCAGGATTCGAACCCACGATCTTCTAATTCTGACCGGGGAACGCTACCCATGGGCCACCAGGACACTATAAGCATTCCTAGACTCTGTTATATTTCACACAAAGCCCGTTCAACGAGCTTATGGCGCCGTGAACCACTATAGGGGACCACCCGTGCCGCTTAGGTGATCAGAGCAACGTTTTACCAAATGCGGCTTAGAAACACGAGGATTCAAATATATTTCATTCGCCCAATAAAGCACTCGGACTTCTAAATATAATCAACACCTCACCCCACCAGGATTCAAACCCACAGTCTTATAATTGTGACCGGGGTATGCTACCTCTTGGCCACCAGGAAAATAAAAGCAGTCCTAGACTCTACTATATTTCACAAAAAGCCTGTTCAACGACCTTATGGCGCCATGAACCTCTAATGGGGACCACCCGTCCCGCTTAGGTGATCAGATCAACGTTTTACCAAACCCGGCTTGGAAACACGAGGATCCATATATATTTTATAGCCCAATAAAGCACTCGGACTTCTACATATAATCAACACATCAGCCCACCAGGATTCAAACCCACAATCTTATAATTGTGACCGGGGTATGCTACCTCTGGGCCACCAGGACAATAAAAGCAGTCCTAGACTCTATTATATTTCACACAAAGCCTGTTCAACGAGCTTATGGCACTGTGAACCACTATAGGGGACCACCCATGCCGCTTAGGTGACCAGAGCAACGTTTTACCAAATGCGGTTTCGAAACACGAGGATCCATATATATTTAATTAGCGCAATAAAGCACGCGGACTTCTACGTATAATCAACGCCTCACCCCACCAGGATTTGAAGCCACGATCTTCTAATTGTGACCAGGGAACGCTACCTGTGGCCCACCAGGACATTAAAAGCATTCCTAGACTCTGCTATATTTCACACAAAGCCTGTTCAACGAGCTTATGGCGCCGTGAACCTCTAATGGGGACCCCCCGTGCCGCTTAGGTGATCAGAGCAACGTTTTACCAAATGTGGCTTTGAAACCCGAGGATCCATATATATTTCATTAGACCATTAAAGCCTGCGGACTTCTACATATAATCAACACCTCACCCCACCATGATTTGAACCCACAATCTTATAATTGTGACAGGGGGACGCTACCTCTGGGCCACCAGGACAATAAAAGCATTCCTAGACTCTGCTATGTTTCACACAAAGCCTGTTCAACGAGCTTATGGTGACGTGAACCTCTAATGGGGACCCCCCGTGCCGCTTATGTGATCAGCGCAACGTTTTACCAAATGTGGCTTCGAAACCCGAGGATCCATATATATTTCATTAGACCATTAAAGCACGCGGACTTCTACATATAATCAACACCTCACCCCACCATGATTTGAACCCACAATCTTATAATTGTGACCGTACGCTACCTTCTGGGCCACTAGGACAATAAAAGCAGTCCTACACTCTGCTATATTTCACACAAAACCTGTCTAACGAGTTTATGGTGCCGTGGAACCTCTAATGGGGACCACCTGCAAGCCGCTTTAGGTGATCAGACCAACATTTTACCAAATGCTGCTTCAAACAAGAAGGATCCATATATATTTCATTAGCCCAATAAAGCACGCTGGATTCTCTACATATAATCAACACCTCCCCCCACCAGGATTTGAACCCACTATCTTATATTTGTGACCGGGGGACGCTACCTCTGGGCCACCAGGACAATAAAAGTATTCCAAGACTCTGCTATATTTCACACAAAGCGTGTTCAACGACCTTATGGCGCCATGAACCTCTAATGGGGACCACCCGTGCCACTTAGGTGATCAGAGTAACGTTTAACCAAATGCGGCTTTGAAACCCGAGGATTCATATATATTTCATTAGCCCAATAAAGCATCGGACTTCTATATAATCAACACTCTCACCCCACCAGGATTTGAACCTACGTCCAATTGTATCAGACGCCACTGGGCCACTGGTGACAATAAAAGCAGTCCTATACTCCACATATTTCATACAAAGCCTGTCTAACGAGCTTATGGCGCCGTGAACCTCTAATGGGGACCACCCATGCCGCTTAGGTGATCAGAGCAACGATTTACCAAATGCGGCTTCGAAACACGAGGATCCATATATATTTCATTAGCCCAATAAAGCACGCGGACTTCTACATATAATCAACACCTCACCCCACCAGGATTCGAACCCACGATCTTCTAATTGTGACCGGGGAACGCTACCTCTGGGCCACCAGGACACTAAAAGCAGTCCTAGACTCTCCTATATTTCACACAAAGCCTGTTGAACGAGCTTTTGACGCCGTGAACCTCTAATGGGGACCACCCGTGCCGCTGAGGTGATCAGAGCAACTTTTACCAAATGCGGCTTTGAAAAACGAGGATCCATATATATTTCATTAGCCCAATAAAGCACGGGGACTTCTACATATAATCAACACCTCACCCCACCAGGATTTGAACCCACGATCTTATAATTGTGACCGGGGGACGCTACCTCTGGGCCACCAGGACACTAAAAGCATTCCTAGACTTGCCATATTTCACACAGTTTGTTCAACGGGCTTTTATGGCACCGTGAACCTCTATCGGGGACCACCTGCAAGCCGCTTTTAGGTGATCGAGCAACGTTTTACCAAAAGCGCTTCAGAATAAGGAGTATCCATATATATTTCATTAGCCCAATAAAGCACTCGGACTTCTACATATAATCAATACCTCACCCCACCAGGATTCAAACCCACGATCTTATAATTGTGGATGGGGTATGCTACCTCTGGGCCACCAGGACAATAAAAGCAGTCCAAGTCTCTATTATATTTCACATAAAGCCTGTTCAACGACCTTATGGCTCCATGAACCTCTAATGGGGACCACCTGTGCCGCTTAGGTGATCAGAGCAACGTTTTACCAAATCCGGCTTCGAAACACGAGGATCCATATATATTTCATTAGCCCAATAAAGCATGCGGACTTCTACATATAATCAACACCTCACCCCACCAGGATTCAAACCCACGATCTTATAATTGTGACCGGCGTATGCTACCTCTGGGCCACCAGGACAATAAAAGCAGTCCTAGACTCTACTATATTTCACACAAAGCCTGTTCAACGACCTTATGGCGCTATGAACTCCCATCGGGGACTACTGCGCTTAGGTGATCAGAGCAACATTTTACCAAACTGCCGGAAAAACACGAGGGTCCATATATAATACGGAGGCGAATTTTTTTTTTTTTGAGTTTGAAAAATCGGCCCATGGTATTAATGATGTAGTTCTATGTGCAGAATCATGTGATATCTTCAGATTTGAAAAGTTGTCATTTTTTGCTAGGTAAATTTTAACTTGAAATCTTATGAAAATTCAGTATTCCCACCCTTTTACCAACACCACTAAATAGCTTATTTAAAGTAAAGTAAATGTATCAGGTTAATTTATTAGGATGAAATTGATCCAGAATAGTGAAACGAATGATCTTGACACATTTATTAAATTCAATATTCCTTTAGAAAACAAAATCATCAAATACAAAAACCGGTTTTACTACTACTTAATTCGTGTTGCTGCACACCATAGAGAACATGTCTTTCTTGTTTCTGTTTCTACTTATCACCTCCCTGCTGACCACCTAAGCTCGGATGTAGCCTTCCCTCCTCTCCTGGCTGTACACGTGACTGCTGGCCTCGCTCACTTGCTGTACACAACGCTCTATACTCTGGGTGTGCGAGGGCCAGGCAGGGACATGCATGGGGTTGTCCAGGAAAGCTCTGACTTGAACATTGGTGAGGCTGCAGGTAAGAGGAGGCTCACTGCCAGCCTGGATGTTATCCAGATCTATGAGATCAGTGAGGGTCTTGGCACCTAGATTGACTTCAGGAGTCTTCCTGACCCTGAAGGAATCGTCACCAACTGATTCGTCATGCCCAGATCCTCTCATAAGTCTCATATCCAAGATCTTTTTGACTGCCACTCTTCTCTCCTCCTCATCCTTACTGCAGAGCATTGTCTGCAGAACTGCCTCGGGAAGAGCATACCAGGAAGATCTCCTGACAGTCTGCTCCACAATCTGAACAACCTTCCTTGGCTGACTCCTCAGGAGCTCAACCTGGAAGAGAACATGCCTCGGACCTTCGGAGAACGATGACTTGACCTTGGTGTTGAACCAATTTGGCAAGTAGACACTCACGATGAATTAGACAATAAGTCTCAGGTTGTGAAGCTGGTTCCTCAGTTTAAGTGATGAGCTTACTCCAAATTCTGGGCAGAACCTGAGAGCTGCTGTGAGCCACCCAGAATGAGATCGAACTCCATCTGCAGGTAAGGAAGTCTTCATCAGGCATGACCCCAGTTTGATGGTGGCACTGCAAATCATGTAACCATAGTACTGGTCAGTACTCAGGTCAGTCAATGACAGTACGCAAGCTTCAACGAAAGGGAGGCCAACTGTGATTTTTTCAAAGCTCAGATTTATTTCTAACTCAGTGGCAGAGTCCAGCATCTTGCCAAGAGGACCAGACCATCTGTTGTTTGAAAGAGTCTTGCCATCCAGCTCCTGGATCAGATGTCTGAGTGGCAACTCGTTGGTGTGGAGGTCACAAACAATCCAGACCAGCTTCCTCCCAATCTTCCTCTCTATCCACTGTATGACCCCCCCCTTGCCACCCTGTGTTCGTGTTTGTGCTGACCCCTCCAATGGCCTGCAGGGTCTGGTCTACGTTCCTCTCTCTGAGCCAGTTCACAATGTTATCTGCCACTATCTCAGCTGGTTTCCTGATGTCATCTTTCTCTGGAGTGAAATGCCACAAATACTTCCCTCCTGGTTCATTGCAGCAGGAGTAGTGTTCCTCCTTCACCATGGCAGGGAACAACTTTTCAGAATCTCCAACTTTCATGAACATTTTAGTGTCATCCCTTCTCCCATCAAAGAACAAACAATTGATTCCATTTTCTCTTATCCCTTATCAAACTCCTCTTTTAGATTACTGACAAATTTCTCCTGAGCTCTCCTTACTTTGTTATGATCTATCACCAGGTGAACATCATCAGGTGTTATCAAACCACCGTCAATCCAGGCAGCTGTTGCTATCTCTCCAGTTTCTCTGAGACCAGTGTAGTGTCGCATGCTGGCCAGAGCTATGCTCGGGATATCTTTCCTATTTCGAATCTTATGACTGGAAGGTTTGGGATCACTATTTTCTGGGTTAGGGACAAAGTCACCATTCTCCTGGTCAGCACTCGGATCAGCCATGGGGAAGTCATTAAACTCTGAATCAGCTTGACTCCAATCATCGGCCTTTTTTACCTCACCCTGGGCCTTCTCAAGTCTCTTTTCCTCAGCAACTCTTCTCCTCTTCTGTCTCTCTGTGGCAGCCTCCTGTCTCTTGGACTCCGGAATATCTTAGCTAGAAATCATGAGAGCCCCTATACTGCCAGTCTTCTCTCTCTGTGCTTTGAGAAATGCCAGTTCGATCACAGGAATCTTCAGTTCACGCTTGCAAATACAGGAGATGTGGGCCTCGGATTTACAGTCACGATCGCATCCAAACTCAGGACAGAGAACAATTGGGCACTTGCAAGTAATTATGTTAAATAACTGGTCCAGTTGCTTGGCAAAGCTGTCCTTAACTGCAAGTTTTCCTCTCCCAAGAGAGATATCTCTTGCCTTTTCCCAACTGGCTAGCAGTCTCTCACTAATCTTCTTCTGACTTGTTATGACTAGAGGCTTGAACTGAGCCTTAGCCAGAGTGTACTGTGCCAAGACAGCTTTGGTCATATCACTGGCAATGTCTTTGTTTGTGTAAGTTCTTTGGTTCTTTTCACTGATTTGCCTGATTAAAACACCGTATCTAAAAGCATCTCTCAATGTAGGCAACTCCGACTTCAGGAGCTCTCTCCCAGACCCAAGATAGTGACTGAGATGGCTGGATTTTTGGTTCCTCGTCCTGACACAAGCAGCCATCGCAAATATTATCAACTTATAAATGCATCAGAATCTGAAACAGAAAAAAATATTGTTACTTGGGTTGTTAAAGAATAAAGTCAGAAAGCAATGTTCACTATTTAATTGTAATGCACTAATGCAGCTGTACGTTAGATTTTCGATAAATTTCACGCTAAAATTTACCTAGCAAAAGGTTGCAAAATATTAAAACTGAAATTATTTTGTGTTTATATACACTAAAATCTACCAAAAAAGTGATGGGCCATTAGTTTTAGCTGATCTTCCCTCCTATGACACACCCTAATATATATTTCATTAGCCCAATAAATCACTCGGACTTCTACATATAATCAACACCTCACCCTACCAGGATTCAAAACCACGATCTTATAATTGTGACCGGGGTATGCTACCTCTGGGCCACCAGGACACTAAAATCAGTCCTAGACTCTACTTTATTTCACACAAAGCCTGTTCAACGACCTTATGGCGCCATGAACCTCTAATGGGGACCACCCGTGCCGCTTAGGTGATCAGGGCAACGTTTTACCAAATTTGGCTTCGAAACACGAGGATCCATATATATTTCATTAGCCCAATAAAGCACGCGGACTTCTACATATAATCAACACCTCACCCCACCAGGATTTGAACCAACGATCTTATAATTGTGACCGGTGAACGCTACCTCTGGGCCACTAGGACAATAAAAGCAGTCCTAGACTCTGCTATATTTCGCACAAAGACTGTTCAACGAGCTTATGGCGCTGTGAACCATTATAGGGGACCACCTGTGCCGCTTAGGTGATCAGAGCAACGTTTTACCAAATGCGGCTTCGAAACACGAGGATCCATATATGTTTCATTAACCCAATAAAGCACGCGGACTTCTACATATAATCAACGCCTCACCCCACCAGGATTTGAAGCCACAATCTTATAATCGTGACCGGGGAACGCTACCTCTGGGCCACCAGGACAATAAAAGCAGTCCTAGACTCTCCTATATTTCACACAAAGCCTGTTCAACGAGCTTATGGCGCTGTGAACCTCTAATGGGGACAACCCGTGCCGCTTAGGTGATCAGAGCAACGTTTTACCAAATGCAGCTTCGAAAAACGAGGATCCATATATATTTCATTTGCCCAACAAAGCACGCGGACTTCTTCATATAATCAACACCTCACCCCACCAGGATTCGAACCCACGATCTTCTAATTGTGTCCGGGGAACGCTACCTATGGGCCACCAGGACACTATAAGCAGTCCTAGACTCTGTTATATTTCACACAAAGCGTGTTCAACGAGCTTATGTCGCCGTGAACCACTATAGGGGACCAACCGTGCCACTTAGGTGATCAGAGCAACGTTTTCCCAAATGCGGCTTCGAAATACGAGGATTCAAATATTTTTCATTAGCCCAATAAAGCACCCGGACTTCTACATATAATCAACACCTCAGCCCACCAGGATTCAAACCCACGGTCTTATAATTGTGACCGGGGCATGCTACCTCTGGGCCACCAGGAAAATAAAAGCAGTCCTAGACTCTACTATATTTCACACAAAGCCTGTTCAACGACCTTATGGCGCCATGAACATCTAATGGGGACCACCCGTGCCGCTTAGGTGATCAGGGCAACGTTTTACCAAATCTGGCTTCGAAACACGAGGATCCATATATATTTCATTAGCCCAATAAAGCACGCGGACTTCCACATATAATCAACACCTCATCCCACCTGGATTTGAACCCACGATCTTCTAATTGTGACGGGGGAACGCTACCTCTGGGCCACCAGGACAATAAAAGCAGTCCTAGACTCTGCTATATTTCACAAAAAGCCTGTTCAACGAGCTTATGGCGCTGTGAACATCTAATGGGGACCATCCGTGCCGCTTAGGTGATCAGAGCAAAGTTTTTCCAAATCCGGCTTCAAAACACAAGGATCCATATATATTTCATTAGCCCAATAGAGCACGCGGACTTCTACATATAATCAACACCTCACTCCACCAGGATTTGAACCCACGATCTTATAATTGTGACCGGGGAACGCTACCTCTGGGCCACCAGGACAATAAAAGCAGTCCTAGACTCTGCTATATTTCACACAAAGCCTGTTGAACGAGCTTATGGAGCCGTGAACCTCTAATCGGGACCCCCCGTGCCGCTTAGGTGATCAGAGCAACGTTTTACCAAATGTGGCTTCGAAACCCGATGATCCATATATATTTCATTAGACCATTAAAGCACGCGGACTTTAACATATAATCAACACCTCACCCACCAGGATTTGAACCCACGATCTTATAATTGTCACCGGGGAACGCTACCTCTGGGCCACCAGGACAATAAAAACAGTCCTAGACTCTGCTATATTTCACACAAAGCCTGTTCAACGAGCTTATGGCACTGTGAACCACTATAGGGGACCACCCGTGCCGCTTAGGTGATCAGAGCAACGTTTTACCAAATGCGGCTTGGAAACTCGAGGATCCATATATATTTCAATAGCCCAATAAAGCACGCGGACTTCTACATATAATCAAAACCTCACCCCACCAGGATTGAACCCACGATCTTATAATTATGACCGGGGAACGCTACCTCTGGGCCACCAGGACAATAAAAGCAGTCCTAGATGTATGTATATTATGTATGCTGGATTATGTATTATGTATATATATTATGTATGTGCTCCATTTATATTTATTCAGCCTAGCCAGCAGCGTGTGGCAATGTTATTACCATATCCCACACGCTTAATTAATGTGCCTGGCGACGTATGGAAGCTGCTAATGTATCACTTGCCATACGTCGTCTATGGTAGTTGACCAGGACCTTAGCTAGGGAGCAGTGCTATCCACCTCTGTGTACATACTCTTATCCAGTAAACCGAACCTACAAAACTATACGGGTGTTTGTGTTCTCTCCTGTATATAGAACTTATTACCCAGAACATCTAACATGGCGCAGTGCGTAGTTTTACTGGATTATTACGAGTGATTAGTGCAAGTTTGTGGAAAGCCGGCTGATGGATCCCCGCCTTGGGTCAACCCCGCGTCATCCCTCGAAGAATTTCGCAACTTTGAGCAGTGTCAGTGACAGTGATTTTCTGTGAAGTGTTAAGTGCATTGTGTGTTTCGTGCTATTCATGTGTGACCTTGTTCGAACGGATTTCCAAGGTATACGGCATGTTCTGGGCATTTGTGGGGTGTAGAGCTCAGCGCACCCTCCTCTGACCGTTTACAGAGAGCGACTGAGCTACTCCTGTCTCCACCCCCCTCCCTCACAGCGCCGCCTCCACCCCCCCTCACAGCTGGGGCGAGACGCTCTCCTTGCCTGGGACACACACACACACATACATGTACTAACACTTGCTGACCGCGCGGTTTCTTATATATATTTTATATATATAACCTACTTATCTGTGTATTTAATTAAATTTTTTTGT
>NW_024732574.1:0-8820 GCF_018991925.1 Homarus americanus
GTGGAGTGGAGCACCAGTGCGGGGGAGGGGTGGGTGAGGAGGCACCAGTGGGGGAGGGTGGAGTGGAGCACCAGTGGGAAGGTGGGTGGAGCACCAGTGGGGAGGTGGGTGAGGCACCAGTGGGAGGGTGGAGTGGAGGCGCCAGTGGGAGGGAGTGGAGTGGAGAGCACCAGTGCGGAGGTGGAGTGAAGGCACCCAGTGGGAGGTGGTGGAGCACCAGTGGGGAGGTGGAGTGGAGGCACCAGTGGGGAGGTGGAGTGGAGGCACCAGTGGGGAGGTGGAAAGGAGGCATCAACGGGAAGTAGAGTGGAGATAATTATGTTACCCTGAGGGACCAATAAAAGGTAGTGTGAAAGATATGAAATGGAAAAAAAAAGTGATGACCGAGTGACCATGAGAATAAACTTGGAAATGACATGGGATGATGTATAATAAAATGTGTGACGTAGGATTTGTGGTAGAAGGACCGGGTGATAATAGGGACGGAGTTTAGAACGAGTGAGAAAAATTACTCTGAAAATATACTCGTGTCAGTACACTTAAGAAAATTGTACTTAGATCATTCAAAATACTGTTCACGCTATAACACTGAACTTCAGTGAACATCCTTGGTATGAACGGCAGATATACACGTGATGTCCCGAACTGTGTGCACCAGCAAGTATATCTGTTAAGAAAAAAATCACGTTTTGACCATTTACTCTCATATGTGATGGCGTAAATCTTCAAGAACCAATTTCGTATCAGGTTTCAACTATATACAAAATTTGGTTATAAATTAATCCTGGAATAAATCCCAAAGTTCAGGTAACATGAAGAAGGAAAAATTAAAACAAAGGAGATGATAAAACTCAGACAGCTAAGAACACGACCTGGGCAAGATCGCTAACCTTATCCTTCAAGCGACGGTATTACGTTAGCCATGGTTCTGTAGTGAAAGTAGCACACTATGAGACTGAGAACAGTCACACCTCCCCCTCTAACCCTACACGTTAGCCATGGTTCTGTAGTGAAAGCGGCACACTATGAGACTGAGAACAGTCACACCTCCCCCTCCGACCCTACACGTTAGCCATGGTTCTGTAGTGAAAGCAGCACACTGAGACTGAGAACAGTCACACCTCCCCCTCCAACCCTACACGTTAGCCATGGTTCTGTAGTGAAAGCGGCACTATGAGACTGGAAGACAGTCACTTTCCTCCATTTACGTTAGCCATGGTTCTGTAGTGAAAGCAGCACACTATGAGACTGAGAACAGTCACACCTCCCCCTCCGACCCTACACGTTAGCCATGGTTCTGTAGTGAAAGCAGCACACTATGAGACTGAGAACAGTCACTCCTCCCCCTCCGACCCTACACGTTAGCCATGGTTCTGTAGTGAAAGCAGCACACTATGAGACTGAGAACAGTCACTCCTCCCCTCCGACCCTACACGTTAGCAATGGTTCTGTAGTAAGCAGCACACTATGGAGACTGAGAACAGTCATACCTCCCCTCCGACCCCTACACGTTAGCCATGGTTCTGTAGTGAAAGCAGCACACTATGAGACTGAGAACAGTCACACCTCCCCCTCCGACCCTACACGTTAGCCATGGTTCTGTAGTGAAAGCAGCATACTATGAGACTGAGAACAGTCACACCTCCCCCTCCGGCCCTACACGTTAGCCATGGTTCTGTAGTGAAAGCAGCATACTATGAGACTGAGAACAGTCACACCTCCCCCTCCGACCCTACACGTTAGCTATGGTTCTGTAGTGAAAGCAGCATACTATGAGACTGAGAACAGTCACACCTCCCCCTCCGACCCTACATGGCAGTCTATCTAACCACCTTGACTTCTCATATGAAAGTCCACCCGTTTCCTACCCCCGACACCAACCTACACGACATCCAAAATTAAATTCCACCTGACCACTCACATGACAGTCCCTTGGCAGACCACCAAACGGTCCAACTTAACTCTGACACCCCCCACCCTCATCTGACACTCTCTCTGCCCCCTCCCCTCCTCTCCACTCCCCCTCCTCCCAACTCACCTCCACACCAGAGTCGGGATGGGATGAAAGATACACTTCTCCCCTAGATAACGTTAAGGTGTTTAATCATCAGGTAAAATATGGTGGGTTGCTAATCTGCAAGTGATTCATTTAACCTTTTAGACTTATTTGCATACCAACATGATAAACTGGAAATAATCTCATCTCTTGTCTAAACTTAATACTGAAATCCTATTATGTCACGTCAAACATCAAGTCATCCATACAACCCTAATAGGTAAAGGTCTCCAGGTGAAACACTAATTAACTAAAGTACCTTAATGGAGTAACCGGACATGAGGGGTTACCGTCATCCCAGCATCTGATTTCAGTACTGAAAAAAAAAACACACACACAACAGACACAAGACCCGAGACACGGTCCTTCCCATACTAACAATAACTCACTCTACAGCAGGTGCGGGCAACAACATGGAACATTGCTAGACTCTGGACTTAATGTTAGAGATTTAATCGTCAAGATGAGAATAATAAGAAAAGAGGGTATATTTACCATTGTTTTTTTCTGCATTCGCCTTGTGTTGTGATATTACAAGGTGTGGTGACGCTGTGTGTGTGCTGATGATGATAATGAAGCTTTTGTTAGGCAGAGTTTTGTTCTGTAATCTGGAGGTGAAAAACTGGAGGTACTGTTAGGATTCATAAGGTTGGAATAGTGTGTGTGTGCGTGTGTGTGTGTGTGCGTGTGTGTGTGTGTGTGTGTGTGTGAGAGAGAGAGAGACAACCGTCACTATGTCTGCAACCAATAATTTACCTTGGTGTTTAAGTATTGCAATTAATACATACCTGTACATACATAATATTCCCTACATCCAAACTTGAGTATACTTGAGTAATTAGCATATGAAAACTCCAAATATAACCTTCACATAATACAAATTTGTCATCAATTTTAACACAAGCCTCACTTAATTTATCTCACACCACTTTATCAACCAACTTCTATTGTGATCTGGTGACTCACTTTACTCAAATACTAGTTTCTTTACTTAATACACCTTTTCACATATCCGTTGAGACATTGTTACATAACTATTTGACAAATTTCATAACCGGAACAGACCACTTATATGTAAAAATCTTCATCTACAATCCGAAACTAAATTCGGAGCCTTTTAGTGTACTGTAGGGTTCCAGTATCATATATGCAAAAAAGAAACCTCTCCCACAGAATCCGTCGTCGTCCAGCGGCCACGACACTTGCGACCACCAACTGGTTGGCAGAGAACGAGTCTCAATTTGAAGCTAAATTATATTCCCTTGAAATGATGGGATCTGAGATCAAAATTTTTATAAAGAATTTTTTTATTGGCAATTCTTCCCTACGACCACAAGAATCCAGACAATTTAATTATCAGAGAAGAAATATAATTTGAAGGTCTATGATAAGCCTTAAATTAGTGGATTCAACGAGTATTATATCCTGAGATAATATAGATCTTTCCGAGGACTCATCCCTGTGAACAGTAATATCTCACGATCATCTTAATTTTACACCTGTGACCACGAGGAGGAGTTCATCTCATTTGCATTTGTGAAAAAATAAATTTGAAGAAATATACGAAGCTCTGAGTCACAAACTCAAAGCTTATTCAATCAATCAATCATGCCTTAGGGTTGGCAATCAAGGCTCTCCACTCCAAGGATTTTCAAGCTGCCTTTATCAATCCTGCCAGACTTTGTATCTCTCCGGGGAACTACAACTTATTACATCACGATTGAGAAGAATTTCCCTCAAGACTTCAGAGCCGAGGCCACATAAATCCAGGACTATAACGAGCAAACAGAATTAAGTCTTAGTACAGAGACTAAGGCTCAGGGTAGACTCGTAAATTAATCACAAGACCAACACGCCCGGGGAGGTGTTACCGGGTCCAACACGTCCTCACCCCCCCCCCCGCCCTCAGTCAGTGTTTTTCACTTTGTTTACACGAGGAGCCTGCAAGTCTAATGAGTTCCAGTTCTACTAGGTCTTAGTTCTAATGGGTATCATGTGATAATGAGTCTCAGTTATAGTGATTCCCCAGTTGTAATAACCCCCAGTTATAATGTTAGGTCTCTGTTCTAATGGGCCTCATTTACAACGGGCCCCAGTTATAATGGACCCCCAGTTATATGAGGCCTCACTAATCCTGGGCCTCGGCCCTCACTTGTACGTAATGGGACCCAATCACAATAGCGTTCCAGTTCTAAGAGGCATCAGTCCTAGTAAATACCACTTCTAATGGGTTCCAGACCAAAAAGTCCTAACCTAACCTGAGGATCGATACCAGAGGTTAAGTTAGGTTAAGGCTTAGTTGGGGCCTATCTGGCTAGGGTCCATTTAGAAATGAAATCCATCAGAACTAAGACCCATTAGAGTTGGGGCCCATTAATACTGGGACCCATTAGAGTTGGGGCCCATTGATACTGGGTCCCATTAGAGTTGGGGCCCATTGATAGTGGGTCCCATTAGAGTTGGGGCCCATTAATACTGGGACCCATTAGAGATGGGGCTCATTAATACTGGGACCCATTAGAGATGGGGCTCATTTATACTGGGCCCCATTAGAGATGGGACCCATTTATACTGGGACCCATTCGAGTTGGGGCTCACTAATACTGGGACCTATTAGAGATGGGGCTCATTAATACTGGGCCCCATTAGAGATGGGACCCATTTATACTGGGACCCATTCGAGTTGGGGCTCACTAATACTGGGACCTATTAGAGATGGGGCTCATTAATACTGGGACCTATTAGAGTTGGGGCTCATTATTACTGGGACCCATTAGAGTTGGGACCCATTAGTACTAGGGACTATTACGACTGGGGTCCAGTTAACCAGTCAACAAATAGGCGATAAGTGGACCTTCTGGATAGACTTTCACCAATGAGAAAAAACTTTTGAAAAGAAAGAAAAAGAAAAAAAATCGATAATGAGAAAACACAGGAAGGAAAGATGGAGAAATACAGAAAGAAATGAAAATGAATAATGAATAAAGAACGAATGAGAAAGGGAACAGGAAAACGAAAGAAAATATGAAAAGGAACGAAATATAAAAGAAAATAATGGACAGAGGACGAGAGGGAGAATACAAAAGGAAAAAGAACAAAAATTAAATAACGAACGAGAAAATAAAAAGAAAAATTAAGAAAAAAACGAGAGAAAGGAAAAGAAAAAAATGGATAAAAAAAAGGAAAAACCCGAAGCGAGAAAAATAAACGAATAAAACAATGAATGACAAAAGAAAAAAGAAAATAAAGAATATACAGATTAAGAGAGAAATATAAAAGAGATAGGAAAAAAATAGTCGCCAAAATATACGACAAAACACAACACAACAGACCGCCCATCCACGCCCTATAACGTCCCTCAAAACTTTGGCCAGACGCGAACTGAACTCGGCCTTGCCACTTTTCCGCGGGGGATGGTCACACAACTCCAGGGAGGGAGAGAAAGGAAGGGGAGGGAGAGACTAGAAAGGGAGGGGAGGGAGAGACTAGAAAGGGAGGGAAGGAGGGAGGGAGGGAAGGAAGGAAGGAAGGAGGTTGTGAAAAAAAAGAAGAGAGGAAGAGAATGAAAAAAAAAGGGGGAGAGAGAAGGAGGGAAGGAGTGGAATTACCGTAAAATTTCCGTGTGTACCTTTATCAGTGCAGTGTAAACTCCTCTATGGGATTTCACTTAATCAGGAAAGCAAAAATTTGGTGAAGGTAATATACGAAGGATTATGTAAGTGTGTGTTTTGTATTTCAGGTGGCGGTCATTTTGAAAAGAGATAAAAACGAACTCTCCATCAGTAGACTTTTTGTGTGTGATTATACTTATTGTCGGCCATTTTCAACTGAGACACAAATCAAGCACTATGGGAGTTTTAGTACAATTTATGGTATGATTATAGCGGTTATCTGTCATTCTGATATGCGATAAAACTCGAGCGCTACAAAGAACTCGAAATGATTTTGTGATGTGGTTGAGCAGTTGTCGGATATTTTGGAACCGAAATAAAAATAAATAAACGTAGTGCAAGTTTGAAATGATGTTATTGGTCTGAATATTAAAGTTTTGTCAATTTTTACCTGAAAAAACAATAACAACAACATACACTTGTGGTGAATATGAATAAAAAAGAAACAGTAAAGGTATTAGTGTTGAGTAGAGGCTGGTAACGACCACACGAGGCCCGACCATCACGGGACATTTGATACAAACTACGAATGATAAAACTACCAACTATTCTCTAACATACACACACACACACACACACACGTTTATACAAAAAACCGCATTTTTATTTCATTATTTATTTTCTTTCTTTCTGTCTTTATTTATTTTCTTTCTTTCTGTCTTTATTTATTTATTTAAGTCTCCCTTATGAATAATTTTACAACAGTCTTCGCCACGCACTTCGTCTCCACCAGAATCTCAACACCACATAGTCAACTGGCACCATCTACCATCATCAAGTTGTGTGTTGATCACAGAAAGACGCCCACAAGAGGTCACAGGGGCATTGACAGCATAGATTTATAACAGCCAATTCCCGGGTTGATTGAAGATAAAAAGAATCAGAACAGACCTCGAACAGACCTCGTGTGCGATGTCTATATTTGGATAGAATCATCGGGGAGAGTGGTACCGCAGGAAGCATTATACAGGAGTTCCCTTGTGGGTGCGTAATTTGCTAACGATCTGGAATCTATAGACCTATAGATAGCACACGGCTTCGTTAAAATTGCTATGAATTCGGAAAACACGCGAAATATGGCGCGTTTGGCGGTCTGGATTGAACACCGTTTATTAGAACACGTTTACAAAATGCAAAAATTCTGAATTTGTTTCGCGTAGCCGAATTTGTACCCGTGAGAGGGTAGGTGGGTGGGGGAGGCAGGTAGGACGGTCGGGGGGTAAGAGAGTAGGTAGGTGGGTGGCCAGGTGAGAGGGTAGGTAGGTGGGTGGGTGGCCAGGTGAAAGGGTAGGTAGGTGGGTGGGAGGGTAGGTAGGTGGGAGGGTAGGTAGGTGGGTGGGTGGGGTGGGGTGGGTGGGTGGGAGGGTGTAGGGGAGGGAGGAGGGGGGTGGGTGGGGTGGAGGAGGGGTAGGTAGGTGGGGTGGGTGGGGTGGGGTGGGTGGGAGGGTAGGTGGGTGGGTGGGAGGGGTGGGGTGGAGGGAGAGAGGTGGGGTGGGTACAGGTGAAAGGGTAGTAGGTGGTGGGGAGGGTAGGTGGAGGTAGGCAGGTGGGGTGGGAGGTGGGGTGGGGTGGGTGAGGCATGGTGGAGGGAGGGAGGGTAGGTAGGTGGGTGGGGTGGGAGGGAGGGAGGTGGGGGTGGGGTGGGTGGGGGTGGGAGGTGGTGGTGGGTGGAGGGTAGGTGGGTGGGTGTAGGTAGGTGGGTGGGAGGGAGGGCAGGTAGGTGGGAGTGTAAGGGTAAGTAGGGGTGGGTGGGTGGGGTGGTGGGTGGGTGGGTGGCAGGCAGGTAGGTGGGTGGGTGGGTGGGTAGGTGTGGCGGCAGCGCGGGATTCACCCGTCAGCTGGCTGGAGTCTCACACAGCACAGGTGAAGGTGGTGATGGGGGAGGTGAGGAGTCTGGCACTTTCCTGGATCACCTTCCGCAAATTTCCTGTTGGTAATGACCACCACTTCACCATAAAGGTACGACCACCACCGCACCATAAGGATAGGACCGCCACCTCACCATCAGGGTACGACCACCACTTCACCATAAAGGTACGACCACCACCGCACCAAAAGGATAGGACCGCCACCTCACCATCAGGGTATGACCACCACCTCACCATCAGGGTACGACCGTTGGCGCCTCTTGTGAAAACATTGCACATATTTTTCAAGCCTAAATATAACTTGGTCTTCAGACAACGTACTCAAGCGTAATTATTTCACTCAGTCTTCCCTTCCTACACTCAAACGTAAATTAAATGTCACTGTCTACAACACATCCACGGAGGAGTAGTGTGTGTAAACATTGCTCCTAGGATCACAACTACCAACTTCCTAAACCCTTTCTTTCACCTGGTCTTCCCTCAGCTAAAATAACGCTATAAAATTATTTCCCCACTTAGAGGCCTCATCCTCCCCCTCCTCAACTAGCCTTGAAATCATACATATACTCTCTTAAGTTAAGTGAAAGAAGAGTAAGAATGAACGAGAGATGTATGAGAAGGAGGCCAGATGGACTGTGTTCTCCGTGAGGTAGTACAATATACAAAGATCAAGGTTGAAACATAATACACCTCGTACATGAACAGTTCCTACTCCTCCTCTACAGTGTAAACAAGTCGTTCTGTTGTTCCTGGACAGTTGCCACAGCATGTTAACCATCACTATAACGGACGAACACCCCCCCCCCCCAGGCATAACAACATCGGCAAGTTGGTTTTCAGTTCTTGGAGTTACATTCAGGAAATACTGAGTGTATAGATCCTGGCTGTGTGGGTCATCAACACCAAGTAGTGGTGGGGTTTTGACCTGTACCCTCCTCCAGGACACACCTGGCAGCGGTGGACCTAATGCTGGCCTCACAAGGCCCGATGCATGTTTGACGACCACTACTTGAAGGAGGGGGGGAGGGGGGTGATGGGGCAGAGGTAATGGCGGGGATGTTAGTGATGGTAGAGCAGGTGTCACAGGTGGGTCGTTGTGGAGTGTCAGGTATCCTGAACCAAATCCAAACACAGGTTCCATATCACAGAACGCCAACACCTGTATCATCCCAACACAGACGCGGCGAAACGCTAAAACAGAAACACTCCTGCTTGCGCCCACGTG